>NC_064622.1:38750888-39053918 GCF_023898315.1 Schistocerca nitens
AGTATGGTCCATTGTTCAGCGCTGCCGCTACGATTAACGTGTTTGTGGCTCTGAAGCCTACCCACTGCAAAAAATCAGATGCCAAGCGTCCCCCACTGACGGGGATGGGGAAGCAAACAGTCCTACGATGTCGAAGTCGTACTACCTGACGTCTCTCTTGACTCTTTGGTAGAGCTAATGGAGCTCTATGTCGAACTGGGGCAATCATCTCGCCTCAAGACTGAGCCTTTACCCATTACAGGCTCCCCTCCCAAACGGAAAGACAGGATGATAGTGCAGCCCCAAAGACAAAATGGTTCCCATAATTCTGCGGAATCTTAATGGGTTCACGGCACATACAGTGCAACTGAAACTGCTTGTGCAGGGATGGCCCCTGTACCTGTGTTTACAATAAACTCATTTTAAAGCCACTGACAATCCTGTGCTACAGGGCTATACCCTTCACCAAAAGGATGGCCTGACTGGAAACAAGGCCAAGGGAGGGGTTGCTGTGTTTGTCAATAACACGAATCACTCCTCCGCTCTTCCTGTGGCTACTGACCTGCAAGCAGTTGCTGTCGAAATTCATGGGTCACTGTTTGCTCGCTGTATCTACTTCCGATAGTTGCAATAGACTCTGAGGCTCTCATAGATCTTTTGAAACAACTCCAGCGCCCATTTCTTCTACTGGAAGACTTCAATGCCCATCATACCTTGTGGCGCTCGACCTCTACTTGCCCTCAGGATCGAGTTCTGGAGAGCCTGATGAGTCTCACGAGTTGTGAACCTTCAACACAGGTACTCACCCTCATTTCTGCACTGCTACTGGCTCATACGCAGCCATTGACCTCTCTCTCTCTGCTCTCTGTCCCTCCATACTCTGGTCAGCGAGAGGTCACTGACGACATTCATTCCAGTGACCACTTCCCACTCCACATTCACCTACTGGATGGAGCACTACCTGAAGAGAAGCCACCAACCTGGATGGTCAAGAGGGCTAACTGGATGCTGTTCAGCTAGCGTTTGAACATCACGCCAGCGTCCAGGAATGGGAGGACAACATCACGTGAGTGATCCATCATGCCACTGAATTATCCAGCTCAAAGTCCTTAGGTCATCTTAGGAGACTACGTGTGCCTTGGTAGCCAGATGAGTGCCGTTCAGCCATCCGGGACAGGCATGCGGCCCTTCGACGATTCAAATGTCGCCCTACAGCAGAGAACCTTGTTAAAGCAATTATGGTATAAAGCAACAGAGCAGTGTTACCCTCTGGGTGGAATTTTGTTATGTTGACTGTGTTGTACCTAACGGGGGTGAGTTATCGGAAATAAAAGTCAGAATTACGTAAATATTCGAACAGTAACAAACAATATGTTTGCCTAGCTATATTGTTTAAAGAATAAGGAAAACGGTCGCCAGCCTAATTAGGCAAGAGAATGATTAACGTTCTCGTTTAAGAAAGTAGTATGAGTAACTTTAACGGACAAACACAACCTTGACTTGGCCACACGCCAGTGCAATAAACTCTGACACATACATATGTTCAGGGTAAGATTGAAGCTAACAGCTAGAGCAGCACAAACTATTTGCATAAATATAACAAATAACGAAACACAGTATTACTTTCAGTGCTTATTCAAACTGAATGGTCTTTATAACGTTATTATTACTATTCACTGCAGAATCATTAATTGGACATAGGTTCAGTATTATTGTTCAAATATTTTTCTAGCTGACATAAAATTATAAATGGAATTCCTGCATTTTTATGAACTGGTTACAGGTTAAATATCTCTCAACTAAATACTATTCTATTTAGAACGAAAGTTAATTCAAATTCACCAACAGGTTACTTCTCACTGTCTTTGGAATAAATAAATTATGGTTTTCATAAATAGTGGTCTTCCCGTTACTTGTTACCTAGCATTAGCACAACAGACAAACTGTGGATCCTGTTATACTATTAATACGCACTTCCAATACACAAGAGAGACAAACACTTAGCAAACATGAACATATAACTTTCCACAACTGCAGTTTCCATTTTGACTACAATGAGACACAAAATTAACATATTTGCAAGATACTGACTCACCATCTCCGATTTACAACAGGCAGTAATGTGATCAGTTACTAAGCAAAACTTTATAAGCCTCAGTTTTAAGGATTTTAATTTTTAAAAGAAATTGCAAATTATCTTTATTACCACAGTTTTCTACTTTCAAGTAAATGATTAAATAGGTGACTGAAACTTCACAAGACTACATTTACTGCTTCCCACAATTTCACTAAATCCACAGTAAACCTGAATATTCCCTTCTCATCAAAGATCAAACAACGTTATGTAATTAACTGTCTAACTTTGAGGCTTTCATTTTATCCACAAAATAGGACACTCGGTAATCATAGTTTAAATGGAGAAGAACCTGAGAGGTGTTGTGATAGGGAAAAAATCAAGGTAGGTACATAAATTCAGTTATAAGTTACCTCATATTTGTGCACACTAAAACACTCGTTAAGCTGATCCTTCACTGTACATCATTATAGTATTACGTTGCAATGATTGCGCAATGTGGTGGTAACTGCATGTTGGTAGGTGGATTTGCAGGCTGAATTGCTGGACTCTGGCCCTTCTTGGTGGCGATGATGGATAGCAATTCTAGAATCGTTCCAGCTATTTATCCATCCATCCGAGGCACTGGACAGTGGCAGAAAAAGCCTCTCTCGGAACCAGCACAATATACAACTTTAACATGGGCAGTGCTCAGTTTGGTAGCTCGTCCCCGACTGACTGTTGTTCCACCTTTTCTACCTAGGCGAACCACAATTTGCGCACGCTACACAGTTCCGTTCCCGAGGGGGACCACTACACCTTTTACATACAAACTAACTAAGAACCCTAAGTGAAGATCAGCAGTTTACATAACAGCAAACAAATACAATAAATAAAACAGAACATTTGCACATATTGACATTTCTACCAAAAATTATTCACACAAAATTTCAATTATATACAGTAAGTTTTGTTCCCTCCAAATGGGACAAAGAATTTAAATGACAGATATACTACATTGCATAGAATCAAACCACGACATGAGTATACAATTTTATGTTATCGATTCAAACACATTTACAGATACTCAATGTTATAACATTAAACCAAAGCAAAAGGCAAAATAAATCCGTACAGCATTAGAGCTATGGTGTTACAATGTGTCCCTGGACTCTTATCAACTGTTCCACTTGTTCTTCAAAAATGTTGAAAGCCATCAGGAGGTTCTCTGGTAAACGCAACCCTTTACCAATAGCAGCAGTGCTGAAACAGCAATGTCGCCAAACAGCGTCCAGAGACATCGCTCAGAAGCTGGCACAGAATTCTGCACAAACTGCTGCCAGTGACAGCTAGGATCTGGCGTTTCGTCGCTGCCGTGCGACTGTAAATAGGGAGTAACTGAATTTGTTTCCAGCACTTCTGAGACTTCTCCATGTGGGAGCTGGAATCAGCGCAGTCTAAGACTCGTAATGTTGCACCTGGTCACAACCAAATCTGGTACTGCATGCTACGACATTTGCCAGCTACGTAAAAGGAAATCCTCTTACATGGCAGACAGGTAACTTTCTCCAATTCTGGGAGAGAGGCACTTTTGATACGTCACTTCAAACTAGGAAAGTACTGCACATGTCCCTGTAGCTACTGAAGTATCGGCTTCAAGACCGGTGTAGGCAAGACCCTGGAGCGAAGCTTAACCATCGTCTTGTTTGGTTGTTACAGGCCAGGCAACTAACTCCTTGGCTTCTCTCAGTGTGGATCCCAGAGATTTCTCTACACTGTCGACAACCTGACCCTGCTAGATGTGGCTAATCAGCAGGCTTCGTGCATAAACATCACTGCATCAGCATTTCCTTCAATATCATTAATGCATATGATATTACTTGGAGACACTGTACTCTCACACAACACGAACGCAAATAAATTTAACATATTGCGTATATACAGGGTGTTACAAAAAGGTACGGCCAAACTTTCAGGAAACGTTCCTCACAGACAAATAAAGAAAAGATGTTATGTGGACATGTGTCCGGAAGCGCTTAATTTCATGTTAGAGCTCATTTTAGTTTCGTCAGTATGTACTGCACTTCCTCGATTCACCGCCAGTTGGCCCAATTGAAGGAAGGTTATGTTGACTTCGGTGCTTGTGTTGACATGCGACTCATTGCTCTACAGTACTAGCGTCAAGCACATCAGTACGTAGCGTCAACAGGTTAGTGTTCGTCACGAACGTGGATTTGCAGTCAGTGCAATGTTTACAAATGCGGAGTTGCCAGATGCCCGTTTGATGTATGGATCAGCACGGGGCAATAGCCGTGGCGCGGTACGTTTGTATCGAGACAGATTTCCAGAACGAAGGTGTCCCGACAGGAAGACGTTCGAAGCAATTGATCGGCGTCATAGGGAGCACGGAACATTCCAGCCTATGACTCGCGACTGGGGAAGACCTAGAACGACGAGGACACCTGCAATGGACGAAGCAATTCTTCGTGCAGTTGACGATAACCCTAATGTCAGCGTCAGAGAAGTTGCTGCTGTACAAGGTAACGTTGACCACGTAACTGTATGGAGAGTGCTACGGGAGAACCCGTTGTTTCCGTACCATGTACAGCGTGTGCAGGCACTATCAGCAGCTGATTAGCCTCCACGAGTACACTTCTGCGAATGGTTCATCCAACAATGTGTCAATCCTCATTTCAGTGAAAATGTTCTCTTTACGGATGAGGCTTCATTCCAACGTGATCAAATTGTAAATTTTCACAATCAACATGTGTGGGCTGACGAGAATGCGCACGTAATTGTGCAATCACTTCATCAACACAGATTTTCTGTGAACGTTTGGGCAAGCATTGTTGGTGATGTCTTGATTGGGCCCCACGTTCCTCCACCTACGCTCAATGGAGCACGTTATCATGATTTCATACTGGATACTCTACCTGTGCTGCTAGAACATGTGCCTTTACAAGTACGACACAACATGTGGTTCATGCACGATGGAGCTCCTGCACATTTCAGTCGAAGTGTTCGTACGCTGCCGGCCGAAGTGGCCGCGCGGTTCTGGCGCTGCAGTCTGGAGCCGCGAGACCGCTACGGTCGCAGGTTCGAATCCTGCCTCGGGCATGGATGTGTGTGATGTCCTTAGGTTAGTTAGGTTTAACTAGTTCTAAGTTCTAGGGGACTAATGACCTCAGCAGTTGAGTCCCATAGTGCTCAGAGCCATTTGAACCATTTTTTTTGTTCGTACGCTTCTCAACAACAGATTCGGTGACCGATGGATTGGTAGAGGCGGACCAATTCCATTACCTCCACGCTCTCCTGTCCTCAACCCTCTTGACTTTCATTTGTGGGGGCATTTGAAAGCTCTTGTCTACGCAACCCCGGTACCAAATGTAGAGACTCTTCGTGCTCCTGTTGTGGACGGCTGTGATACAATACGCCATTCTCCAGGGCTGCATGAGTGCATCAGGGATTCCATGCGACGGAGGGTGGATGCATGTATCCTCGCTAATGGAGGACATTTTGAACATTTCCTGTAACAAAGTGTTTGAAGTCACGCTGGTACGTTCTGTTGCTGTGTGTTTCCATTCCATGATTAATGCGGTTCGAAGAGGAGTAATAAAATGAGCTCTAACATGGAAAGTAAGCGTTTCCGGACACATGTCCACATAACATATTTTCTTTCTTTGTGTGTGAGGAATGTTTCCTGAAAGTTTGGCCGTACCTATTTGTAACACCCTGTATAGGAAAACAAATCCATTATTGTATAATTACACTATTGATGGAAAACTGTTGTAACAGTATCTACTGTAAAATATCTAGGAGTCACTATCCGGAGCGACCTTAAGTGGAATGACCATATAAAAAAAAACAGTATGAATAGCAGATGCCAAACTGAATTTCATAGGAATAACCTTACGGAAATGTAACTTCTTCACTAAGGAAGTGGCTTAATAGGAGCTTGTTCGACTGATTATTGAGTAATTTTCATCAATCTGGGACCGTTACCAGGTAGGAATGACAGAAGAGGTATAAAAGATCCAACGAAGAGCGGCGTGTTTTGTCAGCGGACCGTTTTGTCGACGCCAGAGCATTACAGAGATGTTCGGATAACTCCACTGGCAGACGCTAAAAAAGGAGCATTGCGCATCACAGAGGTGGTTGCTTTTCAGATTTCGAGGGAGTACTTTCCGGGAAGAGTCGAACAGCATATTACTTCCTCCCACATACATCTCGCGAAATGACTGCGACCAGAGAATTCGAAAAATTGGACCTAATAAAGAGGCTTACCGATAATGTACACTGAAGAGCCAAAGAAAGTAGTACACCTGACTAATATCGTGTGGGGACCCCGCGAGCACGCAAAAGTGCCGCAACACGACGTGGCATGGACTTGACTAATGTCTAAAGTAGTGCTGGAGGTAACTGCCACGTTGCAAGACATCTCAGATATGTTCAATAATGTTCATTTCCGGGGTGTTTGGTGGCCTGCGGAAGTGTTTAAACAAAGGTTAATGCTCCTGGAGCCACTCCGTAGCAATTCTGGACGTGTGGGTTGTCGCATTGCCCTGCTGGGACTGCCCAAGCCCGTCGGAATGCACAAGGGACATGAATAGAGGCAGATGATTAGACAGGGTGCTTACGTAGGTCTCACCTGTCAGAGTCGTATTTAGAGGTATCAGGGGTCCCATATCACTCCAACTACATATGCCCCACGCCATATCAGAGCCTCCATTAGCTTGAAGAGTCCCCTGCTGACATGAAGGGTCCATGCATTCATGAGGTAGTCTTCATACCCGTACACGTCCATCCACACGATATAATTTGAAACAAGACTCTTCCGACCAGTCAACATGTTTCCAGTCATAAACAATCCAGTGTCGGTGTTGACGGGTCCAGACGAGACGTAAAGCTTTGTGCCGTGAGTCATTGAGGGTACACAAGTGGGCCTTCGGCTCCGAAAGTCTGTATCGATGATATTTCTTTGAATGGTTCGCACGCTGACATTTAAAGTTAAAATCTTCTGGGTTATTAGGCCGCGTCATGTTTCTTCTAAAATGTTCGACGTTTCCACCCCTCTGCTGGGATCTTCCTCAGGATCTTTTGCTGTCCACTACTGCTAGAACACTGTCAGAGACGAGTGTGGCGCCCACATATAAAGGGGGAACTTTCTGGCGTTCGTGCTGGAGAAATGATAGTATTGGTTAAAATACATGTGGCTAACATTGGTGGGCCATAGTCATAGGCTAACACAGACGAAGGGGCGTTGGTAGCTCATCTTCTGTGGATACCATTGGCGGTCATCGTCATTGGATAGAAAGGCACTGTTCCACACTTATGCTGGAGAAAGGTTATTGGTTGAAATGCCTGCTACCGCTATTGGTTGGTCGTCATCAGTGGCTAGATTCGAAACGGACAGAGCAAGAGAGGGGGAATGTTTACCCAAAATATTATTGTCCGCCGAGGTAACTTGCAGCGCGTTGTTTATGCCGCTCACACACCGTGGCAACGTATTTACTTCCTTGATGGCGGGGAGCCACGATGCCGGAAGCCTATAGCCGTCCTCTCTATTGAAATTAGATGAATTCTTAGAAATTTCAACCGCTTCTCGGAACTTTCTTCTATAAATGTTTGTTTCTTTAGCCAGTACACGTACCTTATTAAATTCGATGTCAGAGCCACAGTTCTTGTCATGTTCCGCTACTGCCGATTTTGCACTTTGATTTAGCCGCATGTGCCGTTCTTGTTCCTTAATACGTTCTTTGACAGTTCTTCCCGTTTCACCTATATACACTTTGCCGCAGCCACATGACACTTGATAGACGCCTGCATTGTGGAGGTAATCAGATGCGTCCGTTTCCCGTAGGAAAAGGTCTTTTATTTTGTTTTGACTACAGAAATATGTCTGAATACCATTTTTCTTTAAAATTAACCCAGAAGATTTTAGCTTTAGTGACAACGGCCACGAGAGCCTGCAGACTTATATAAAAAGCTGACATTTGTTGATGCCTCAACATTGAAATCTGCAGCAATCTGCGGAACGGTTGCCCTTCTGTCACTTTGAACGATTCACTTCAGTCGTCGTTGGTCCCGTTCTTGCAGAATGTTTTTGCTGCCACAGCGATGTCGTAGATTTGATGTCTTGGGGAGAGCTGATTGTCACGATACACTCGTGAAATGGTCGTATGGGAAACTGCCCACTTGGTCGCTACCTCGGAGAGGCTGTGTCCCACCACGCGTGCGCCGACTGTAACACCATGTACAAACTCACTTGAATCTTGATAACCTGCCATTTTAGCAGCAGTAACCGATCTAACAACTGCACCAGACACTTGTCGTCTTATACAGGCGTTGCCGACCGCAACGCCATATTCTGCCTGTTTACAAATCTCTGTATTTGAATACGCATTCCTGTACTAGTTCCTTTGGCGCTTCAGTGTACATTCCAACGCATCCTTCCCGTGTGGATCAGGGAACATGGTATCAGTCGATGGCACTAGATGTACTTCCTGCCACTCACCGTCAGCTGGCAGGTGGATTATTGATGTAGAATTGCTACAGGCAACAAATTGTAGAGTTCGGCGAATACGTTCTGGGCACGGAGATGGAAGATAACAATTCATTTTCACGTTTTACGTTCGCTGATGTGGCTACGCTCCAGTGGAAAACGGAACCGTCACAAAGTAAGAACATGAGAAACGCATGTGTCGCATAGACGCATACCACAGTCGAGCACGAAAGGGAAACTCGAAAACTTCATATGTTTAGCGTCGTTTCCCGAAATAATATTAATGTTCCGTTGGTTTTATCAGAAAATACTGTCACAGAAATCAAGGTTGGGACGATTTGGACTTTCATCTGCATGTTTGTTGTGGCCCGGTGGCCGACCATTTGTTAAAGGTAAAGGAAAATTTTGATACCATTCATAAATGTCAAGAGTACACCTACGCTGCATGTAAATTTGAAAACGATAACTTTTTAGTCTCATTCGTAAGTTCAAGCTGACTCAAAGATTCCGTCTTTATTGACGTTGAAGATGTAATGTTGTGAAACTGGATGATTTTTTTGATACACCTTGTAGTTTATAAAGAGCATGGCGTCACTGCAGTGACCGGAGAAGAAGGCTACTGCTTTCTATCCGTGTCGTACTCCTCCCGAGTCGGCTGATTTTATTCAAGAAGGTGAAAACGGAGACAGGCGTCACGTAAAGTCGGCTCAAGAAATGCGCGGAATCGGGGATCGTTCGTCGTTGGCGTCCTCCCTCAGTGAATCACCTTCTCGTGGAAAGCCCCCCTATCTCGTTAGAAAACATGGCGACTGGCGGCGCGGAAGATCTGCTGGGGGCGCACCTCCGCGCCAGCTGAGTCAGTCTCTTTCGGTGCGCCCAGCCGAATTATACAAGAGGGCCTTCTCCGAACCAGCCGGCGGGCTTTCTATAGAGTCGAGCTGCATGCCGATGGACGCTGGGCATTGTCTGCCGTTTCCGGTGTCGGGACGCGCGCTGCGAGTCGTCGCCTCCTAATACATCGATATCTACGCGAGTACTCTGCAACCTGCAGTACAGTACGCGGTGGATGGTACTACGTACCACTATTAGCAACTACGGTTATATTCCATTCACGTACTGAGCAAGCAGAAATGACTGTCCACAGGACTCGGTATGCGTCCTAATATCCATTATTCTCGGGTCCCTAGGCGAAGCATACGATTGTGGTGGCGGCAGCAGAATTTTCCCACTATGTACCTCGAATTGCACTTCTCTAAATTTGCGGAACACTTTTATCTTGAGAAAAAAGATCGTCTTCCTCCCAAAGACGCCGAATGCAGTTTCCCGAGCATCTCAGTTCCCTTTTCATATGACTATACGGACTAGATAGGAACCTACAGCGCGTATTTGAATTCATCCGATGTCATCTATTACACCTGTTTGATAAGCACTTCGAATGCTCTACAATGAACTCAAATGATGCCCCGTACTTTCCCAGAACCCATCCAACAAATATAAAGAGTTTTGTGCATCTTCCCTAGTACTGATTTTACGTGTTCCACGCATTTTGTTTCGCTTAATACTTCTAACAACAAATATATGTATGAAGTTATTTATATACACTACTGCCCATTAAAATTGTACACCAATAAGAAATGCAGATGATAAACAGGTATTCATCGGAGAAATACATTATAATAGAACTGACATGTGATTAAATTTACACGCAATTTGGGTGCATACATCCTGAGAAACAGTACCCAGAACAACTAACTCTCGCCGTAATAACGGCCTTGATACGCCTCGGCATTGAGTCAAACAGAGCTTGGATGGCGTGTACAGGTACAGCTGTTCGTGCAGCTTCAACACGATACCACAGTTCATCAAGAGTAGTGACTGCCGTATTGTGACGAGTCAGTTGCACGGCCACCATTAACCAGACGTTTTCAATTGGTGAGAGATCTGGAGAATGTGCTGGCCAGGGCAGTAGTCGAACATTTTCTGTATCCTGAAAGGCCCGAACAGGACGTGCAACATGCGGTCGTGCATTATCCTGCTGAAATATAGGGTTTCGTAGAGATCGAATGAAGGGTAGAACCACGGGTTGTAACACATCTGAAATGTAACGACCACCGTTCGAAGTGGCGTCAATGCGAACAAGAGGTGACCGAGACGTGTAACCAATGGCACCCCATACCATCACGCCGGGTGATACGCCAGTATGGCGATGACGAATACACGCTTCCAATGTGCGTTCACCGCGATGACGCCAAACACGGATGCGACCATCATGATGCTGTAAACAGAACCTGGATTCATCCGAAAAAAATGACGTTTTGCCATTCGTGCACCCAGGTTCTTCGCTGGGTATACCATCGCAGGCGCTCCTGTCTCTGATGCAGCGTCAAGGGTAACCGCAGCCATGGTCTCCGAGCTGATAGTCCATGCTGCTGCAAACGTCGTCGAACTGATCGTGCAGATGGTTGTTGTCTTGCAAACGTCCCCAGCTCTTGACTCAGGAATGATGTAGCTGCACGATCCGTTACAGCTATGTGGATAAGATGCCTGTCATCTCGACTGCTAGTGATACGAGGCCGTTGGGACCCAGCACGGCGTTACGTATTACCCTCCTGAATCCACCGATTCCATATTCTGCTAACAGTCATTGGATCTCGACCAAAGCGAGCAGCAATGTCGCGATACGATAAACCGCAATCGCGATAGGCTTCAATCCGACCTTTATCAAAGTCGGAAACGTGATGGTACGCATTTCTCCTCCTTACACGAGGCATCACAACAACGTTTCACCAGGCAACGATGGTCAACTGCTGTTTATGTATGAGAAATCCGTTGGAGGTTTTCCTTATGCGAGCACGTTGTAGGTGTCGCCACCGGCGCCATGTTGTGTGAATGCTCTGAAAGGCTACTCACCTGCTAATCACAGCATCTTCTTCCTGTCGGTTAAATTTCGCGTCTTTAGCACGTCATCTCCGTGGTGTAGCAATTTTAATGGCCATTAGTGTATGAAGAGTTCTGTGCATCTTCCCTAATACTGATTTTACGTGTTAGACGCATTTTGTATCGCTTATTACTTCTAACAACAAATATATCTATTAAGTTATTTATATATTCATCGTAGGGTGAGAAGAGAAATACTAGACAGTTATTTACAGCAGGTACACACAATTTCAAGTTCGTATTGCGTTCATAGCTCTATGTCCAGCTTTTAAATCCACTCAGAAGTCCGTGCAGATGAATTCCGAGGGAGCATTCAAATGTTATGTGATGAACTGTTAGCTGCTCCTTCTTGCAGTCACATTCAGGGGCGAACTTCCATCCCCACTGGTGCAGCAGTGCTCCACGTCTGCCCCGGTCAGATCTGGTCCGATTCAGTATGCACCAGTGTCGTTGGTTCAAATGGCTCTGAGCACTTTGGGACTTAACATCTGTGGTCATCAGTCCCCTAGAACTTAGAACTACTTAAACCTAACCAACCTAAGGACATCACACACATCCATGCCCGAGGCAGGATTCGAATCTGCGACCGTAGCGGTCACGCGGTTCCAGTCTGAAGCGCCTAGAACCGCACGGCCACACCGGCCGGCAGTGTCGTTGGGTTGGATTAAAACCTGCTGTTCATTGCCAGGTAGTTTTGATTAGATGGTGTTTCTTCAGGAAAGATTATTTCTGCCATTGGTTTTTCCAGGCTTCTTCTATGTTGTAGCTTCAGGCTGATTGCTGAGCGCCGCAATGGTTTTCTAGACCGCAGTCACTGTGATTCTGATGATTTAATTCCCAAATTAAATGGGAATTCTGGGTTGTATTTTTATTCTTGTCCACACAATAAGCAATGACTTTAAACTTCTTATAGAGCGTCGTGGAATATTAGTAAGGATCGGATGCCAGTGCGTGTTTGTGTGACGAATACACCCTCCGACGAGGCGCATTGCTTGACTGAGCTGTGTGTCGATTATTTTAGTGTTAGCGTTGTTTATTCAGGTAGAACAGAAATATTCTGCGAGTGAGTACCAGAGCTAGAGCTGAAAATGTTGTCCTGATACCCCACGCGATTTCTGTTAACTTCTTGAGTACAGTGCTCCGAACTTTGATTTTAACTGTCCTAGTCCGAAGATACAGGGTGTTTCAAAAATGACCGGTATATTTGAAACGGCAATAAAAACTAAACGAGCAGCGATAGAAATACACCGTTTGTTGCAATATGCTTGGGACAACAGTACATTTTCAGGCGGACAAACTTTCGAAATTACAGTAGTTACAATTTTCAACAACAGATGGCGCTGCAAGTGATGTGAAAGATATAGAATACAACGCAATCTGTGGGTGCGCCATTCTGTACGTCGTCTTTCTGCTGTAAGCGTGTGCTGTTCACAACGTGCACGTGTGCTGTAGACAACATGGTTTATTCCTTAGAACAGAGGATTTTTCTGGTGTTGGAATTCCACCGCCTAGAACACAGTGTTGTTGCAACAAGACGAAGTTTTCAACGGAGGTTTAATGTAACCAAAGGACCGAAAAGCGATACAATAAAGGATCTGTTTGAAAAATTTCAACGGACTGGGAACGTGACGGATGAACGTGCTGGAAAGGTAGGGCGACCGCGTACGGCAACCACAGAGGGCAACGCGCAGCTAGTGCAGCAGGTGATCCAACAGCGGCATCGGGTTTCCGTTCGCCGTGTTGCAGCTGCGGTCCAAATGACGCCAACGTCCACGTATCGTCTCATGCGCCAGAGTTTACACCTCTATCCATACAAAATTCAAACGCGGCAACCCCTCAGCGCCGCTACCATTGCTGCACGAGAGACATTCGCTAATGATATAGTGCACAGGATTGATGATGGCGATATGCATGTGGGCAGCATTTGGTTTACTGACGAAGCTTATTTTTACCTGGACGGCTTCGTCAATAAACAGAACTGGCGCATATGGGGAACCGAAAAGCCCCATGTTGCAGTCCCATCGTCCCTGCATCCTCAAAAAGTACTGGTCTGGGCCGCCATTTCTTCCAAAGGAATCATTGGCCCATTTTTCAGATCCGAAACGATTACTGCATCACGCTATCTGGACATTCTTCGTGAATTTGTGGCGGTACAAACTGCCTTAGACGACACTGCGAACACCTCGTGGTTTATGCAAGATGGTGCCCGGCCACATCGCACGGCCGACGTCTTTAATTTCCTGAATGAATATTTCGATGATCGTGTGATTGCTTTGGGCTATCCGAAACATACAGGAGGCGGCGTGGATTGGCCTCCCTATTCGCCAGACATGAACCCCTGTGACGTCTTTCTGTGGGGACACTTGAAAGACCAGGTGTACCGCCAGAATCCAGAAACAATTGAACAGCTGAAGCAGTACATCTCATCTGCATGTGAAGCCATTCCGCCAGACACGTTGTCAAAGGTTTCGGGTAATTTCATTCAGAGACTACGCCATATTATTGCTACGCATGGTGGATATGTGGAAAATATCGTACTATAGAGTTTCCAAGACCGCAGCGCCATCTGTTGTTGAAAATTGTAACTACTGTAATTTCGAAAGTTTGTCCGCCTGAAAATGTACTGTTGTCCCAAGCATATTGCAACAAACGGTGTATTTCTATCGCTGCTCGTTTAGTTTTTATTGCCGTTTCAAATATACCGGTCATTTTTGAAACACCCTGTATATAGGAGATGGCGAACTGCGGATATTCATTAATAATTTCGTGGTCAGATCCTTTGTCTCTGATGTGGACATTATCTTCCATTTATTCTCGTTTTAAAGACAACTGCCACTCATTATAACCAACTGTATATTTTTCTTTGTCTTTCTGCACAGGAAGTTTCGAGGTCGATCCATCAAACGTCTAGGGGCAATGGAAAACAACTTTTCTTAGAGACAAATGTTCGCCAACGCTTCTGGGCGATGATAGGCGTCTTTTTAAGGTTCCATACCTCAATCGGAGTAAACGGAATCCGAACAGCATCAGTGTTTTGTCCGTCTGTCTACACGTGTCTCTCTGCCTGTCCCACCGTTAAAACGCTTTTTCTCTGGAACAAGTATACGTGTAAAGTTGTAATCTATTGCACACATTTAGGTTTACGATTCCTTGGCACTGTAAAAAATTGAAGACCCTACGTCAACGCAATCAAAATATACGACCAGTTATGTCACATAATTTGGTGCTCGCAAAATTACTCGTCAAACCTTCGTGTGCTTTCCTTAGTCGTAGAAACTTGAAATTTGGCAAAAACCAAGGTTTAACAGTACAACCAAAGGAAAAACTCCATTAACGTAAATTTGTAATTACGTCACACTCTCACACGATCTTTTTTTATGATTTATTATCTGACCATCTGTCTGTAGACGGGTAGACGTTTCAAATAGAAATTTGTGACATTTATGACACATACTTAAGTCTATGGCCCTTGGTAACGTAATAAATGTGAGCTTCTAAGTCGGTGCAACCAAAACATACGGCCATTTTGGTCATATAATTAGATACTCGCGAGCTCACTCACCAAAACCTATACAGTACTTCCCACTGGCTATAGTCATGAAATTCGGAAGAGGCAAGGTTTCACAGTACAACCAAAGGGAAAAATCTGAAAACTGTAAATTTGTAATTATATCACACACAAAATTATTTTGTCGTTTGTTACCCGACGTCAAACGTGAAATTAAAACGATCAGTAGTTCTGAATTCAGGTTAAGTGGGACGCAATGGTAAAAGTCAAACATCAGGCAAGGAATGACTTTATTGCTCATATAGCGCGTTTCGGAATTTATCAGTGATCGTTTATCTAGGAGAGATTATTGCGCGTGAATATGGCGTTTCCTGTTGAATGCGGAACAAACATTCAGACTAGTTAGACTTTTACCATTGCGACCCAGTCAGCCTTAATGGAGAACTACTGATTATTAAAATAACTGTCCACTGCTTCATGCATGATTTTATGCTACATTTATATTATTGAAATTAAAACGTTCTCGAAAATCTTGGAGATCCTGGGACCGATATCTCGCCATTATCAATGTCGATAACAGGCAAAACTGGTCTAGATTCTCGAGTCGCGGAACGGATGAACTGTCTGTATACACATAATTAAGTTTGCACGGAACAGTGAGTGCGCGAGTCCTCATTGTACCTCTGGCCAATCTTTATTCACTTCGTTGGCCCTGGGACGACGGGATGTCACCAGACTAGAACGGTCTAGTACACAGCCGTGCTCATCTGCATACTGGCTACCGCAATAAACTGACAGAGTCATTTTCAACAAGAAAATCTTAACGATGAGTTTCTCTAAACAGAAGCTAATCACGAAACTGCCGTACATCCCTTCACGCCGAGAAGATGGCTAGATTACAGATACTACTCCTTGCAGCATGCCTACACCCTGCCACCTCTCAAGGGAATAAACAATATTAAAAGACATGCGAGACTTTCTAGCAAAAGTCTTTCCCCACGACATGATCTACGTAGCACCCATAGGCATTTCACGGAAAGACATTGAAACACCCTGTACATTTTTACGATCGTCCAGCCATGGTAATTTTCTGTAAACTGTGGACAGCACCGTAACCTGTGTACGTCTGATGCGGCTGCAGGCCTTATATGATAAATCGTTAATTCACACTGAGAAATTAGCGGTCCTATTGGGGCATACGCTATCTCATTTTCTATGCTGAACATTCGCCGTCCATTACGACGTACTGGGTTGTATTATTTGTAAATTCATCTATACAATCCCATATTTGTGAACATACTACATACGATCGCATATTCGTTAGTCGTTGACAATATATCGCACAGTCGCACGCCTTTAGGCAATCTTTACCAGCCTCTGTCATTTGGAAGATGAATAAAACAAGCCCTGATTTACTCGATCGATTTTTCTTGAACACATGCAAATTCTTTGACAGAACCTTCCTTTTACTCCAAGAAAATATTAACGTTTTAACTTATTATGTATTCTAGTGTCCTACAGCAGACAGACGTAGTGATATTCGTGTCTAATGTTCTTCCTTTACTTTAGCCTGTCTGTTAATAGGAGTAACTTGTATATTTTCACTCACACGGAACTGTTCACTCTGTGAGTGTGTGGGTTTCATTTTGTCAAGTTGCGCAATGGATTGATCCAACAAGTACCCTTTGGCTCCTGCAAGAAACAATTTCCACCTCACACTACTACAGAAGTCAGACAGACGCTCCTGATGTACCAACAAGAACTGCTTGAAAAACATTCAGCAACAAATATCTTCTGGAGTCATCCGCTGTAAGGAAAAGACACAAAAATATTCTATATATTCTTACGTAACTAGTGGAATGTTTGGGTACAGGAGTATTGCTAGTTAGTGTAAGAAAAACATTAAACGAACGAAAAATATTATTTATTACAAAAAATTCTGAGAACTCAAGTGAAACTTTTTCTTATAAAATAATAACAAATTTCCGGGTTCTTTTAGGAACAGTGGATTGCCTCTTATGGATAGGAATGCTATTATTTTACAAAGTATGGGAAGGTTCTTTTCTCCCTTTTCTTTATGAATGTTATTTACTTGGCAGAATGGCTGAGAGCCGCACATACACAACTTGAATAACTTTTCTAGATACGGTCAAGGCTGTCGCATGAGAAATGTAATAGAGTGTACTGTTATGAAGGACAGATGGGGCTCGCATACGCTGTACCCCACAATACCGTGAGCTGCGACGACTGCAGCCTGTGTCGCTCGCTGCTGACAAATAACACAACCATCTCCTTCTGTCTGGATTGACCTTCACCAATCAAACTTTCGCTTCGCCTTGATGAAGTCAAAGACTCCTATCCGCCCCTAGTCTAACTATTGGCATGGTACACCAGTCATATAACCAATCCATCACGATGCCACTCAATACTCATTCACAGGCGTTTAACTAGTGCTCTGTCGGCGTTCACACCACACAATAAGTGTGGCGGCCAACACAGTGAACAATGCTTAATCGCAAGGACTCAATATAGAGTCGCACTCCGACTCGCTAATGACAGAGGTGCTCTCCCAGTCAAGTACTGAGGAGAGACTTTGTTCCTCGATCTTTGCATACATGTACGAGCGCACTCGCTCTCGTTGCGTGTTCCCACTCCAAGAGCGACAACGGAATGGCCCCTTTTTCTGGAAAAGTTGCAAGGGTATATCATTTGCTGTCTTCCCTCTCTCCTCTGGCTATTTGCGTCAGAAATATTCCGCCAATCAGCATTGCTCTTTTAAACGGGAGAATGACGTTTCGTTTGAGTCGACCAATGCGGAAATCTGTAGCATCTCCGTTAGGCATATTCTGTCCTCCTGTGAGAACTCCGTAACTACGCAGTTGGTCCGTGAAAAAATGCGTCTTCTGGGCGCTCCCACACAATGTAGCGGAATTTGCTTTTATGTCGAACACGGGGGTCGTTATCCCTTTGCTTGGGCAAAAGCTGTCTTCTGTCTGGGCAGTCGCTTTGGCCAAAGCAGGTATGTTGTTGACCCAGCCCTCCCCTGAAGGGATGGTCTTCACAGCGGGCTGGTTTCCTCTTTAGAATGAAAATTCCTGGGGCCATCATGTTGTGTACCCGAGCCTCGACTTTTACAACCTCGGTGTGCACTTGCGATTTACTTATTAGATTTGCATATTGCTTACGTGAATTCATACAAAATTGGCTCTACCTTATCGAGTATGGGTTCGAATGAAGCGTCTTGATGTGCAGAGTACGATTGTGAGGTCGAAATATGTAAGAAATGAAGGTCAGGGTTCCACGCCACCTTACAACTGCTTAAGAAATTCACCATATAACTGACCTAGGAGAAGATAACTGGGAAACGTATTCATTGTAAAAAGCAATTGGAGTTCAACCAGTTCTTGATGTCTCTTAACTTTGAGTAGTCTTGATCTCAGTGTTGAGGATGTTTACTTCAATAGCTCTCCTTTGTGAGAGAATATGGTGGCCAAACATTGGCAGTTAATGAATGTTCAGTTTTGACTGCACATTTCTTTCAAAATTCTAATCACCGAACATCTACACATGACACATTTCAGTAACCATCATCAGATCTGTGACATAAAAGAAAGAAAAGTACATTCGACTGAGGTTGCTTGATTTGACCTACTGAATATCAGAAGCATAAAGGTGAAGAAAGGTAGCATAAATTATGCAAAAATTCTCAAGAAATAGATACCCACAGTCTCTTCATTATGTACTTCCTTGTGCAAACGTAATGCAAAACTGACTACAATAAGAAGATCCTACCGCTGGTGACAAATGGCGTCGTAACTATCTGAGAGATGGATTCTCAGGTTGGGGCAGGATAAGGTTATGATTGTGGATGGGGTGGTAATCAGTTACTCTCGGTTGCACAACAAATACGTAAACCTTATTTAAAGAAATTAAAATTTTAAAACAATCTCTTAAAAAAACACAATTGACTGTATGACTTCTGAAGGCCTTATCACAGAAAAAATATTCCACAATTTAGGGCTGAAGGCCACCAACAATAACCTCAAACAACAAACGGCTGAAGGCATGAAATAGAAGTCAGGAAAACAGTTCCAAATAGCACTTTTAAAATAAATCCCTTGCTTTTAAAACAAATTAGCTTAAAAAACTTACTCTTACACGGCTGAAGGCCTCATCACCAAAGAAGTGAAATTATTGCTCGGCTTAAGGCCACACCAACAATAATTAGAAAATTACAAATGTCCTTGAAACAAACATCACACTCTAGGGAATCCAGACAAGCGGTTTTCAGCAAGTGGCACAAGGGTCGGCCTGGGAAGGTAACTCAAACATAAGATAAGGTGAGACAGGCAGCCAAGAGTTGCACTCACGTAACACGATGGCAGCTCAAACTAGGGGGAGCTTAAGCGCCGGCCGACCGACTAACCAATCCGCCTAACGTCCGACCACCGGTACAACGATGGAATATTTTTAGGCAAGGGCGAAGAGACAGACAGCACTACGTCTTCAGAAAACACCCAAGGCCGAAGAAAACATTATAACCAAGGTAGACCTCCCCAAAAAAAATCCACTGTACAATACAAGAGGCTAACGAACTATACGCCGTATCGGACAGCATCAACACGACGAGGAGAGGTACGCTGCCGGAAAAGTACTTCATTAACCTCCAGGGCAGGTAAGTGGGGCGTTAGCGGCCGCAAGGTAGAAAATACCGCTGGTTGCACTTCACTAATAAGACTAATACTAAATGCAATGATGAATAACCAATAGAGAAAGACGGCTCGAAACACTTCACTCGTTGCCGCCACGCTCAGTGGCCCTGGGAGCAACAACCCGCCAACCAAAGGCGAGGTCTCAGAACAGTCGAGGTTGCATTATCATTTAACTCTTCACTCAGCTTAAACGTCCAGGGTTCGGCGTGCAACGAAGTCGTCGCTCTCGCAGTTGTCTCTCCTAGATCCGGCAGCGGCAGCACGCTGCCAGCGCCCCAGCTTGCCCTCGCGCTGCACGTACCTGCTCAGTGCTGCGCCCCCAACCGACCTCATCTCCGTTCGCAACTGCCCACTACACACAACGCGGCCCGGAAATACTAGCGGTAACTCAAAAGATAGTACCACAGTACTCGTATGGATAAGCGCTGCTGCTGCCACTCATGGGCAGGCAAGCCAGCAACTTAGTGACGCCAGAAAGTCGAATAAGAAACGAGATGCCATAACCGCAATGACAAGATGCCAAGCAGTAAACGGCATCAACACGAGCCACGCACGGCTCACTAACAATAACTCAATTGAAAAATAACTTTTAACAAAAAAAAATGGTTCAAATGGCTCTGAGCACTATGCTACTTAACTTCTGAGGTCATCAGTCCCCTAGAACTTAGAACTACTTAAACCTACCTAACGTAAGGACATCACACTCAACCATGCCAGAGGCAGGATTCGAACCCGCGACCGTAGCGGTCGCGCGGTTCCAGACTGTAGTGCCTAGAACCGCTCGGCCACCCCGGAAGGCTACTTTTAATAGATAAGAACATATTATGTTTTTATAAATTGATACTGTGAAGTGTTTTCTTAATTAATGTACATTCTTTGAAATGTAAAACTCTAATCAGAAGACGATGTCTGCCACAGTAGCAAATAAAGGAATCGGATACATACACGTCAGAAAAGATTTAGAAGAAATCTGTATAGAACTGGAAGACGGAAAAATCCGAGATCTCTTCAAACCAGCTGTAGTGGCGTTTGGGACTTTCGCAGATGAGAAACGAACAACCGGTGCCAATAAACACATGAACGCTGTGCTACACACAGTACAACGGTGGAAAAGAGCTGTCTTAAAAGAAAAACGAAAAGCTGGTAGCAACTGCCATTGTAAGGTTATCGTGTGGTCCTTAAATGATCGACTTAATAAACGTACATTCATACAAATGGAAAAATGGAAAAAGAAAACTATATGAAGCTCAATAAATCATACGGTAAAAAATATCCATGTGCAGTAAAATATCTTACAGCTCCAAAACAATAGTACATACGTTAGCTGTGACAGAAGTGCAACAATAATAGGTATAAAATATCATGTGATGCCAACGCATGTTGCAGTGTCTGACCTCAATATAAAAGAATGGGAATTAAAATATAATATGCATAAAATATTTGAACTTCAAACTATTAATTTATACCAATCTCAATAGTGCGGATAATGCTTTATTTATGATTTTGAAACTGACGTTCTGTTAGTTGTGACGCGATCTGGTGCCAGTAGTGCCTTCTTCAAACTGTAACTGCTCAATGTAGTCAGAGTGGATGTTACGTTTTTACAAGGAAGCGTTGTTTTCCAAATAGGGTATATTTATTTGAGGGACATTTTATTTCATTTTTCATATTACTTTATTCATTTGTCTCTTAGTTTTTAATATTCACCAGAACAAGACAAAAATGACAAAAATGGGTCAAATGGCTTTGAGCACTATGGGACTCAACATCTGAGGTCATCAGTCCCCTAGAACTTAGAGCTACTTAAACCTAGCTAACCTAAGGACATCACACACATCCATGCCCGAGGCAGGATTCGAACTTGCGACCGTAGCGGTCGCGCGGTTACAGACTGAAGCGCCTAGAACCGCTCGGCCACACTGGCCGACCTAAAATGACAAGCTTGATTCGATTGAATTTGCTCCTTTTTATATATTTAGTGTAAATATATTCGGAAAAGGATCGTGTGCAATTGAAATATCTTCACAACTTTTAGGCCTTCAATAAAGTAATCGACAGGTGCTGACAAATGGCTCTGAGCACTATGGGACTCCACTGCTGTGGTCATCAGTCCCCTAGAACTTAGAACTACTTAAACCTAACTAACCTAAGGACAGCACACACATCCATGCCCGAGGCAGGATTCGAACCTGCGACCGTAGCAGTCGCACGGTTCCGGACTGCGCGCCTAGAACCGCGAGACGACCGTGGCCGGCCACAGGTGCTGACAGACAATTGCATACGATCCCGGAAAAGTCGTGTTTACTATCGTCTGCAGTTTGTTTATTTGAACGAAGCCATTGATGGGGATACACTCCTCCGACACACGCAGTACGAAGGTAAATAAAAGTGACTGATTACAGTCATTTCTGTTTTTCAGTTGCCTCTACAACTTATTTAAAAATAACTTCGATATATTATTAAGGAAACAAGATTTCTCAATCACATTTCTGTGCTGTTAATATTCCTAGGTCAAGTTTCGTTAGTATTACTGTGACCGCAGTCAACGCTTCATGAACGTTTACAGCTTGTATTTCTTGTGGGACGTTAACATCTTGTAAAGCAATGACCACGTTGTTCTGCTTGATTTAACATGTTAATTGCGCAGTTGACTGCATAAAAGTCATCACCCTAGTCAATTAGATTGTTGTGAAAAACTAGCAGAAATAGGGAAAAATCAGAAACATTCGCGCGGGCCTTGCATTCTAGCTGCTGTTACGTCCTGTGTTTAGTGAGTACAAAGCGCGACAACTTGGCTTTCTTCCAGGAGAGGAATACAGAATTTCCGTTTAGCAACGCATTATGTAATCTCGCGTTATACATCGGATTCGTGCGTCTGCCCCTCACTTCATGTATCACCAGACGGTGACTAGGGACTTTCTTCTCTGAAGCAATATGGGACTGGCCGTACGAACATGAGCGGCATGCTTAATATATTCGCCGTTCATGCTGTATCTAAAGAGGAAGCGTGTGTAATGTCCAAATAAAGTTTAGTTCGGACTGTTCTTTGAGTAACAATGAATCGCTACTATCGAGCAAATGCGATTACTTCCTCTACGAAAGATAGTCATGAAGTTTTAATTATCACCTCGAAAACAAAATGCTGCGACCATGTAACTTGACTTTACTTGCTCTGTTTACTGTTACGGTTCGCATATGGCGACCGTCAGTACGTAATTTTTAACCCCATGTACACAATAGAGACCGGAGATTTTATCGATCGATGTAGGTGAGCGAAGAAGCGAAATTACCAGTGGGGAATTTAATTTATGAAACTTCCTGGCAGATTAAAACTGTGTGTCGGATCGAGACTCGAATTGGGGATCTTTGCCTTTCGCGGGCAAGTACTCTACCATCTGAGCTACCCAAGCACGACTCACGCCCCATCCCCACAGCTTTACTTCTGCCAGTATCTCGTCTCCTATCTTCCAATCTTTACAACAGCTCTCCTGCGAAACTTGCAGAACTAGCACTCCTGAAAGATAGGATGTAGCGGAGACATGGCCTGGGGGATGTTTCCAGAATGAGATTTCCACACTGCAGCGGAGTGTGCGCCGATATGAAACTTCCTGGCAGATGAAAACTGTGTGCCGGACCGAGACTCGAACTCGGGACATTTGCCTTTCGCGTGCATGTGCTCTACCAGAAGTAAAGCTGTGGGGAGGGGGCGTGAGTCGTGCTTGGGTAGCTCAGATGGTAGAGCACTTGCTCGCGAAAGGCAAGGGTCTCGAGTTCGAGTCTCGGTCCGGCACACAGTTTTAATCTGCCAGGAAGTTTCATATCAGCGCACACTCCGCTGCAGAGTGGAAATCTCATCCTGTAATTTAATTTATGTTAATTTTTGCAAAAAATTATTGCAGAAACTGTTCATTGTAATAAAGCCACGCAATGCCTAGAGGCGCTAGGCAAGATGAAATTACCTGGGACTCGCCACTCGGCTGCGTTAGCGATGACAGCGGGGAGATAATATAGCGACAGTCAAAGAACGTCGGGCTGCTACTTCTGCAGAACGTGGAAACGATGTTAATAATCCCATATCGAAATTTTCACTCTACATCGGAGACTGCGCTGACCTGTGACTTTCTGGCAGGTTAAAACTGTGTGCCGCGTCGGGTCTCGAACCAGTGATCTGTGCCTTTCGCGGAGTAAGTACTCATTGACTGAGCTACCCAAGCACGACTCACGACCCATCCTCGCAGCTTTACTTCCTCCATTACCTCGTATCTTTCCTTCCAGATTCGATAGTTCTCTTCATTTGCCCGCAGAAGGCAAAGGTCCAAGATTCGAGACCTCGTCCAGTATACAGTTTTAATCCGCCAGGGAGTTTCACAACAACGCACACTCAGCTGACTGAAAAATTAATTCTGGGAAAAGCCAGGCTATTGCTAAGCCACATCTCCACAACATTCTTTCTTTCAAGAGTGCTTCTACTGCAAGGTGTAAAGGAGAACTTGTATGAAGTTTGGAAGGTAGGAGATGAGATACTGGCGGAAGTAAAGCTGTGAGGATGGGTGCTGAGTTGTGCCTGGGTAGCTTTGTCAGTAGCGCACTTGCCCGCGAAAAGAAAGGATCGGAAGTTCGAGTACCAGTCGGGCACATAGTGTTAATACGTCAGGAAGTTTCGGTATTAATACCGTTGTACGGCAGTCTTGCTCATATATTCTTAATCGACTGCCGTACTACTACATTTTTTTCCAGGCCAGATTCTGACGACTAATATTGCCACCGAATTTCTACAATTTACTTTAAAATAGTGAGGGAATATATTGCGCATCTTATATTTTAAAGAATATTTGCAAAAATTATTTACAGCATTTATATTCTTATGATTGCTAGTTTTGTGTTACTGAAGCGATAATGCTCGCAGTAATTCTTGATTTGAAGTTCGGAATTGATGTTGTTGTTGTGGTCTTCAGTCCTGAGACTGGTTTGATGCAGCTCTCCATGCGACTCTATCCTGTGCAAGCTTCTTCATCTCCCAGTACCTACTGCAGCCTACATCCTTCTGAATCTGCTTAGTGTATTCATCTCTTGGTCTCCCTCTACGATTTTTACCCTCCACGTTGCCCTCCAGTACTAAATTGGTGATCCCTTGATGCCTCAGAACATGTCCTACCAACCGATCCCTTCTTCTAGTCAAGTTGTGCCACAAACTCCTCTTCTCCCCAATTCTATTCAATATCTCCTCATTAGTTATGTGATCTACCCATCTAATCTTCAGCATTATTCTGCAGCACCACATTTCGAAAGCTTCTATTCTCTTCTTGTCTAAACTATTTATCGTCCACGTTTCACTTACATACATGGCTACACTCCATACAAATACTATCAGAAACGACTTCCTGACACTTAAATCAATATTCGATGTTAACAAATTTCTCTTCTTCAGAAACGCTTTCCTTCCCATTGCCAATCTACATTTTATATCCTCTCTACTTCGACCATCATCAGTTATTTTGCTCCCCAAATAGCAAAACTCCTTTACTACTTTAAGCGTCTCATTTCCTAATCTAATTCCCTAAGCATCACCCGACTTCATCCGACTACATTCCATTATCCTCGTTTTGCTTTTGTTGATGTTCATCTTATACCCCCTTTCAAGACACTGTCCATTCCGTTCAATCACTCTTCCAAGTCCTTTGCTGTCTCTGACAGAATTACAATGTCACCGGTGAACGTCAAAGTTTTTATTTCTTCTCCATGGATTTCAATACCTACTGCGAATTTATCTTTTGTTTCCTTTACTGCTTGCTCAATATACAGATTGAATAGCATCGGGGACAGGCTACAACCCTGTCTCACTCCCTTCCCAACCACTGCTTCCCTTTCATGTCCCTCGACTCTTATAACTGCCATCTGTTTTCTGTACAAATTGTAAATAGCCTTTCGCTCCCTGTATTTTACCCCTGCCACCTTCAGAATTTGAAAGAGAGTTTTCCAGTCAACACTGTCAAAAGCTTTCTCTAAGTCTACAAATGCTAGAAACCTAGGTTTGCCTTTCCTTAATGTTTCTTCTAAGATAAGTCGTAGCGTAGGTATCGCCTCACGTGTTCCAACATTTCTACGGAATCCAAACTGATCTTCCCCGAGGTCAACTTCTACCAGTTTTTCCATTCGTCTGTAAAGAATTTGCGTTAGTATTTTGCAGCTCTGACTTATTAAACTGATAGTTCGGTAATTTTCACATTTGTCAACACCTGCTTTCTTTGGGATTGGAATTGATAAGCTGTAGTTAATTCAGTGTGGAGAAATAATTAAGAACAGTGCTAAATGCGCGTTGTTTCGAACTGATAAACATTTTTAGAGAATTAAAACTTTTGTATTCATGGTACAGGAGCGAGCTTTAATTCTACAGAGTCAGATGCAAAACGTTTTAGTAAGGGTCGTCATTTTAATTAACCATTGTGTATTCGCAGGGGATCTATTTTACGCCTATACTACGGGTGATCTCAGCTGGACGAAAAGTAATATTCTTTGCTACTCCAGGATCTGGAGTGTTTGAAGCTAGACAGAGAGTGTAGGAACGTTCAATATTGACCACCCGATAGGCAGACCAGCACAGAAGTCACCCTCCAATGTGACAGATTTTCCCCGTGACAGATTTTCCCCGCCGATGTAAGACTTGGCGGAGCTACACATGGCTGTATTTTGGTTAGTTAGAGACCTACCTCGAAAGTTACCTCGTCGTTCTGGAAACACTTGCGCCAAAGTTGTTGCTAATCCGCGGAAAGAGAAACCGTAGCTGGATGCCATGTCAGTAGATGGGACGGCGGGATTGGGGGCCAAAATTTGACAGGCCAAAGATGCAGCTTATCTCACTTTGTCCTGTGCAGAATGAGCTGGGATTTTGTCGTGGAACAGAAGCAACCCACAGGACAGCTTCCTGTGGCGCTGCGTCTGGACAGCGTCCCGTAACCCTGTGTGATTTCGGCCGTATACTCCGGTGACAGCTTTTCCTCATGCAGGGATAATCTGTTTACGCCACATCAAGGTGGTCCGAAAAAAACAGGCGACTGTATCGTTCAGCGCTGAAAGAATATGGTACTGGCATGAGGATCTCCAATTCATCTCAGGACAACATCCCCTACACCGCCTGACTGAACGGTAGTTCATTGGTCAAGCGAGGTGCTTGCCCTCGTGTTGTTTACAGTGTACGCGAAACCTCGTGTCTGCGAGCAGGAATATCTTCTTTGTATCTGCGTCCAAAGCCATTCTGAATTTCATAAATAAAGTCAGTTTCCAGCTTGGTATGTTGTATTATTTTGAAGTAAACGTTTTCTTCCATTATTAACAATTAGCTAATTTTGCTCCCTTTGGGGCATTGTCTAGGTATCTGGCGGTAAAAAAAGAACAAAATTTATGGTCAGCTTCAAGTAAAACAAGATATAATAAAAACGAAACCTTAGGCAAAAACACAGGAGTGCAAGTGGCAGCTACTTACATAACAACAATAGCAATAATACCTATATCAGCTTAGATCCACAGAGAATTGCCTGAAAAAGCAAACATTTTCTTGTTTAACAACTATTCACGTTACACCATCCTCCTACTGCAGGCAGGCTCACTGCGAAGAAATTACCGCTCTTCAGGCATTACACTACACTACCGGCCATTAAAATTGCTACACCACGAAGGAGACGTGCTATAGACGTGAAATGTAACCGATAGGAAGAAGATGCTGTGATATCCAAATGATTAGCTTTTCAGAGCATTCATACAAGGTTGGCGCCGGTGGCGACACCGACAACGTGCTGACATGACGAAAGTTTCCAAGCGATTTCTCATACACAAACAGCACTTGACCGGCGCTGCCTGGTGAAACGTTGTTGTGATGCCTCGTGTGAGGAGAAGATTCGCGCCCTTCCATCGGCATGATGAAGATATCGGGATTTACCAGACCATTCAATGCTCTGCCACTGCCCCAACGTCCGGAGCTCGTGGTCAATTGCCCATTCCAGTCGTAGTTGCAGATTTCGTCTTGTTAACATCGGCACATGCACGAGTATGCGAGCACGGAGGCGCATCGGTAGGAATGTTCAGTGCACTGTGTGTTCAGACACACTTGTACTCTGCCCAGCATTAAATTCTGATGTTGGATGCTCCACAGTTAGCCGTCTGTCCTGTTTTACCAGTCTGCCCAGCATACGACGTCTGACATATGTAATGACGGGTGCTCGCCCAACCCCACAATGTCTGAACATGGATTCACCTTGGTTTCGCCACGTGTTGAAGACACTCACCACACCACTCCTTGAACATCCGACAAAGCCGTGCGGTTTCTGAAACGCTCGTGCTGAGCCGCCGGACCATCACAATCTGACCTTGACCACAATCAGATAAATCGTGATCCTTCCCGATTCTGCACACAGACAGCATGCTCACTGATACCACATAGACCGCAACGTATGTCTGATTAGCAGTCATTACTCATCAGGTGACACTGCTATCACCTGGATGGGTTGTATCGACAGATGGTCGGAGTTCAAAAATCTTCTGGCTATCCGGTGCATATTAGGCCGCATTTCCCATAGAGACCTCATACACGGAAAACTAGCTGATTGTAACACTGAACAGCTTTGTGGAATAGAAAATAGGAAGACTAAAATTTATCTATCAGTTCTTGACAAGATATGTACAAGGCATCCTCGTCATATAACACTATACGACACAATCCGTTTTACTTTAGGCCCATCGTTGTGGAGTTTGAAGGTAACTGCAACTGGTAGAGATTTATTCAGAAGACACTTAAGTTAACACTGTGGCGTCATCGAAGCAAAGAAGTCCACACCAGTCCACTTGACACAGTTGAAGAACTGGAGCAGCAAACTGTAGTCTATTGAAGATCTACGAGATCATCTGGAGGTGTCTGACAGAATTCGTAACTTACTCCTGGGACGAATGCAGCATTAGATCCAAATAAATTTACAAGAGTACAGTTATGAGAGTACAGTAAACTATAACATGTAACGTCATAAGGTGCCATTGTATTTCTTGTTAAAGTGGTCAAAAAATGAAATCAGAGCACAGTTAGAAGGTCACTTGTTGGAAACATTACATTTCAAGTGCATTTATTCTACACTGAGGCGCCAAAAAAACTGGTTTAGGCATGTGTATTCAAATACAGAGATATGTAAACAGGCAGAATACTGCGCTGTGGTCGGCAACGCCTGTATAAGACAGTGAGTGTCTGGCGCAGTAGTTAGATCGGTTACTGCTGCTACAGTGGCAGGTTATCAAGATTTAAGTAAGTTCGAACGTGGTTTTATAGTCAGCGCATGAGCGATGGGACGCAAAATGTCCGAGGTAGCGGTGAAGTGGGGATTTTCCCGTACGACGATTACACGAGTGTACCGTGAATATCAGGAATCCCGTAAAACATCAAATCTCAAACATCGCTGCCACCGGTAAAGGATCCTGTAAGAACGGGACCGACGACAACTGAAGAGAATCGCCGAAAGTGACAGAAGTGCAACCCTTCCGCAAATTGCTGCAGTTTTCAATGCTGACCCAGCAACAAATGTCAGTGTACCCTTGATGACTGCACGACACAAACTTTACCCCTCGCCTGGGCCCCTCCAACACCGACGTTGGACTTTTTATGACCGGAAACATGTTGCCTGGTCGGATAAGTCTCGTTTCAAATTGTATCGAGCGGATGGACGTGTACGGGTATTGAGACAACCTCATGAATCCATGGACCCTGCTGAGCAGTGCACTGCTCAAGCTGGTGGAGGCTCTGTAATGGCGTGGGGCGCGCGCAGTTGGAGTGATATGGGACACCTGATACGTCTAGGCACGATTCTGACAAGTGACACATACGTAAGCATCCTGTCTGATCACCTGCATCCATTCATGTCCATTGTCCATCCTGGATGACTTGGGCAACTCCAGCAGGAAAATGCGACACCCCACGTGGCCCGAATTGCTACAGAGTGGCTCCAGGAACACTCGTCTGAGTTTAAACACTTTCGCTATTCCTCAGACATGAACATTATATACTGTATCTGGGATGCCTTGCAACTTGCTGTTCAGAAGAGATCTCAAACCCCTGGTACTCTTACGGATTTATGGACAGCTCTGTAGGATTCAGGGTTGAATTCCCTCCGGCACTAATTCAGACATCAGTCGGGTTTATGCCATGCTGTATTGCTGCACTTCTACGTGCTCGGGGGTTGGTAAGACATGATTGTAGAATTTTGGAGCACGTATTGTAACACCCCGCCCGTCACTTACCTGGTTTTGGCGTGTGTTCACCCAAGCTAATTGACAAAGAGATCAACAGAGAGTGCAAAACTACCGCAATATCGATTACGCAAAGAAACTAATAAGGCCCTGTGATTCCTGACTGAACTGTGGTGGCAGTGTTGACATTAATTGATTCAGAATTGATCACTTTTAATTAAAAAGGGGTGCACATTGATGTTATATGCAGCTATTGAACACCAGATGCAAATGTTGAACATAAAATTAATTAAGAACGTGACTTGGGATTTCCACTACTTGATTGAAAGCACAAATTTATTTTAACACATGACCTTCAATCATCACATTACATGACTCTCCTACCAGGCAGTGGTAATAAATTGCGTTTGCGTGAAGTAAAGCTCAATAACTCAAAAGTAATTCCTATCGACTGGCCCAGGCATAATGTGAAGTGCGAGAAGAATTCTATACACGGCCCATGAAACCCTCGTGGAAACTTTGACGACGTGATCCAACAAATTAGTCAGTGGCCAGAGCGGGCGCAATATCACTGAATTCAGCGTGGCAGAGTGGCGTCGTTGTGTGGACGTCGGCCAACCTCGTGGTGCTGCAAGGCTGCGCTCATCTATTCACACCTAGCTATCTTGCTCAGTACATAGCTGAACCAAAACTTTCTATCTCCAAGCTCAATCGTTCCCTTTGCTAAGTCCTAAACTGCAGAGATGCTCACTCTTTCTCAGGCAAGCTGAGTCAAGAACGCCATGTTTGCACTCTAGGCAAGCTGGGAACGGAAGACCTCTACTTAGACTTCTGCCAGTCTGCTCCTCGCCTCGGTTTTTCCTCCAGCAAAATCACTTTCGCCAATTGCAGCACAAGTCGCGTTAATTATGCGTCGCTTCCCAGCGCTGACCAATGCCTGCTCTGGGAAGTGAACAAATTCCCACAAAATTTCCCTTCCTCTCAACTTCTATTTAGCTCCCCCCCAGGCCACCAATCAAGGTTAGCGTCTGCACAAACACCAAGTTTTCCGGAATTCTGACTCCCAGGAGAGTACTTCAAATTCCTTGGTCCTACGTTCCCATCGGAGGCCAGTGTATTTCATGCTGTCGCTCTTCACCTGATTTACTTCAGGCTCTGCGGACCATGAATTCACCATGGAGTTGCTATAGTCATGAATATGCATATTTTGTCCTCTGTTGACCGCTCCACTGTAGCTTTGCGCGGCTTCCTCGCATGTTTCACAGAAAATGGGACAACGGACATTTATCAACAGGCGTAAAATTCTCCATCTGTTTCCCTGTACAGCAGCATGGAGTCGGGGTCAACCACCCACTCAATGTCACTCATCTTAAGGCAGCTGGAGGCCGCACATCGTTACCGCTTTCTTAGAGCTTGAGCCGCCCTAAGTTGCCTATTGTTGCTTCCCTTTTCAGGTGTGCCGCAGGGGAGTGTAATAGGACCGTTGCTATTCACAATATACATAAATGACCTTGTGGATGACATCGGAAGTTCACTGAGGCTTTTTGCGGATGATGCTGTGGTGTATCGAGAGGTTGTAACAATGGGAAATTGTACTGAAATGCAGAAAGATCTGCAGTGAATTGACGCATGTTGTAGGGAATGGCAATTGAATCTCAATGTAGACAAGTGTAATGTGCTGCGAATACATAGTAAGATAGATCCCTTATCATTTAGCTACAAAATAGCAGGTCAGCAACGGGGAGCAGTTAATTGCATAAATTATATGGGAGTACGCATTAGGATTGATTTAAAATGGAATGACCATAAAAAATTAATCGTGGGTAAATCAGATGCTAGACTGAGATTCATTGGAAGAATCCTAAGGAAATGCAATCCGAAAACAAAGGAAGTTGGTTACAGTACGCTTGTTCGCCCACTGCTTGAATACTGCTCAGCAGTGTGGGATCCGTACCAGATAGGGTTGATAGAAGAGATAGAGAAGATCCAACGAAGAGCAGCGCGCTTCGTTACAGGATCATTTAGTAATCGCGAAAGTGTTACAGAGATGATAGAGAAACTCCAGTGGAAGACTCTGCAGGAGAGGCGCTCAGTAGCTCGGTACGGGCTTTTGTTGACGTTTTGAGAACATACCTTCACCGAGGCGTCAAGCAGTATATTGCTCCCTCCTATGTATATCTCGCGAAGAGACCATGAGGATAAAATCAGAGAGACTAGAGCCCACACAGAGGCATACCGACAATCCTTCTTTCCACGAAGAATACGAAACTGGAATAGAAGGGAGAACCGATAGAGGTACTCAAGGCACCCTCCGCCACACGCCGTCAGGTGCCTTGCGGAGTATGGATGTAGATGTAGATGTAGCAGCAGCGTGGTTCCACCGGACTGAAGCGCCTAGAACCGCGCGGCCACAACGGCCGGCTAGTGAAATTAGTGCTCCATTAGATGGCCAGTTGTGGGAAACCTTACATATCGAGTACATTTATTATAAATAGGAAAATATTTGACAGTCAAGTCAGTGGTAGTTCATAACTAAACATTCGCTAGTGATTAATAGCTCTTTTGCAGATTCATGTATACTGGATCGTTTTCGCTTAAATTATCGTAAACTTTCAACCATGCCTGTTTTCAATATTAATTATCATACAGCTTCTACTTGTTGATATGAATTTTGGAGAAATAAAGATCGAATTTGAAGTTAACTTTGAGGGGAGAGGGAGGTGGGTAAGGCACAGTTTCTGTTGCCCTGGAGAGCTTAGTGCTTAGTCTACCCCTGTGGGAGTCTGCTGAGCAGGAATCGTTAGCGCTAGGATTTCACCCGCACTTGTAGTGAATGTTAAATTAATATCTTGCTAGGTCTTAAATTTTGCCACATAGTTAAAAGACACGTCACAAAAAACGTGCACAATTTGCCTCAGCTGTGCCAGGTACTTCCACAGCAAACACAAGAGAAAACAATTTAGCACTGAATTCTTTAAATACGAGAACTCAGTATTCAGATGAATAGCCTGTGAAGAAACATACTTCTATGTGAGAAAAAGCACCCAAAGCTACAACAGGAGAAACCTACCCTCAAAGAATAATTTGCTTGGAGAAAGAGGAACCACAGTATACTTCACACTTAAGTTTCAGAACTCAGACAGTATATGTGAAACAAGCACCAATGTTCACTATACTTCCAGATGGCATCAAAATTACTTTGTTCTTGCTAGATCGATCCAAGCTGTTATTCACTGAATAGTTTTGCTGAAAAGTTTTAGGGGTGCCGGCCGCGGTGGTCTCGCGGTACTAGGCGCGCAGTCCGGAAACGTGCGACTGCTACGGTCGCAGGTTCGAATCCTGCCTCGGGCATGGATGTGTGTGATGTCCTTAGGTTAGTTAGGTTTAAGTAGTTCTAAGTTCTAGGGGACTGATAACCACAGCAGTTGAGTCCCATAGTGCTCAGAGCCATTTGAACCATTTTTAGGGGTGGAAGAAGAACTAGCACAGCATGAAGGACTTTTTACAGCTGTGAAACACTGCAGCATTTATTTCCTCCATAACTGCTCTGTGACAAACATACACGTCATCATTATTATTATTTTTTAAAAATGGTTTGAATGACATTTACGAAATTAATAAATCTTTAGGTTAAAAGCAGATAGGACAAAGAATTGACAGATTATTTTTCTGAGACGTTTGCAACAGCATATATGCCACTAATCACACAGAAACAGCCACAATTCATTATAACCTGGTTTATAATGCGGAGGTATGGCATTGGAGGAATTTACAAGTTAAAATTCACCCATTACCCATGCTAATACTACGAAATACGGCATATAAGCAAATATCTTACTGCTTTCATTAGGCATTTCTACTTTATGGCATTCTTATACTCATTAATTTTCGTGAGGTACTATGAGGGCCTACATAAACAAAACGATTTTCACTTATTTCTATATAACGCTGATTTTAGACAACAGAGTTAGTCGACTGCATCCGTGGCTTTACTACCGACATGACGGATTCAAGACCACTGTTTCCGTACTGTATGCTTGCTCTGCTGTTTCCCTCAAATAAACGTGTGATAATAAGTGAATTAGTTAATGAAAATTTGTCGTTATTGCCCTTAAATAACATCACGTTATTTTTTGTTTTCTATTGCTGGCGATGCTTTCAATTCACTGTAAATACTTTTATATCTTTAATAATGCACATTCATATTATACACTCCTGGAAATTGAAATAAGAACACCGTGAATTCATTGTCCCAGGAAGGGGAAACTTTATTGACACATTCCTGGGGTCAGATACATTACATGATCACACTGACAGAACCACAGGCACATAGACACAGGCAACAGAGCATGCACAATGTCGGCACTAGTACAGTGTATATCCACCTTTCGCAGCAATGCAGGCTGCTATTCTCCCATGGAGACGATCGTAGAGATGCTGGATGTAGTCCTCTGGAACGGCTTGCCATGCCATTTCCACCTGGCGCCTCAGTTGGACCAGCGTTCGTGCTGGACGTGCAGACCGCGTGAGACGACGCTTCATCCAGTCCCAAACATGCTCAATGGGGGACAGATCCGGAGATCTTGCTGGCCAGGGTATTTGACTTACACCTTCTAGAGCACGTTGGGTGGCACGGGATACATGCGGACGTGCATTGTCTTGTTGGAACAGCAAGTTCCCTTGCCGGTCTAGGAATGGTAGAACGATGGGTTCGATGACGGTTTGGATGTACCGTGCACTATTCAGTGTCCCCTCGACGATCACCAGTGGTGTACGGCCAGTGTAGGAGATCGCTCCCCACACCATGATGCCGGGTGTTGGCCCTGTGTGCCTCGGTCGTATGCAGTCCTGATTGTGGCGCTCACCTGCACGGCGCCAAACACGCATACGACCATCATTGGCACCAAGGCAGAAGCGACTCTCATCGCTGAAGACGACACGTCTCCATTCGTCCCTCCATTCACGCCTGTCGCGACACCACTGGAGGCGGGCTGCACGATGTTGGGGCGTGAGCGGAAGACGGCCTAACGGTGTGCGGAACCGTAGCCCAGCTTCATGGAGACGGTTGCGAATGGTCCTCGCCGATACCCCAGGAGCAACAGTGTCCCTAATTTGCTGGGAAGTGGCGGTGCGGTCCCCTACGGCACTGCGTAGGATCCTACGGTCTTGGCGTGCATCCGTGCGTCGCTGCGGTCCGGTCCCAGGTCGACGGGCACGTGCACCTTCCGCCGACCACTGGCGACAACATCGATGTACTGTGGAGACCTCACGCCCCACGTGTTGAGCAATTCGGCGGTACGTCCACCCGCATGCCCACTATACGCCCTCGCTCAAAGTCCGTCAACTGCACATACGGTTCACGTCCACGCTGTCGCGGCATGCTACCAGTGTTAAAGACTGCGATGGAGCTCCGTATGCCACGGCAAACTGGCTGACACTGACGGCGGCGGTGCACAAATGCTGCGCAGCTAGCGCCATTCGACGGCCAACACCGCGGTTCCTGGTGTGTCCGCTGTGCCGTGCGTGTGATCATTGCTTGTACAGCCCTCTCGCAGTGTCCGGAGCAAGTATGGTGGGTCTGACACACCGGTGTCAATGTGTTCTTTTTTCCATTTCCAGGAGTGTATTACTATCCAGATAAACTTAAGTATCTTATCATTACTGAATCTCATCACAGTGTAACATGGACTGTGACGATAACAACTTTGATGTAGCTTCCAGTTTGTGGAACTGGCGGCTGTTTAGGGGAGGGCCTTACACTATGGACGGGCGTGGAGGGGGGTGAATGGGCGGCACTTGTTCCGGGTGAAATCCTAGCGCTAAGGACACGTCTGCCGAGCCCCTTTGCACACGTGAGTTGCGGAAGGCCGCCGGTAGCAGCTGTGCACTCCTTAGCGGCTGCCGGCGAACGCCTGCGTCAGCGCCGGGTTGAATAACCGCCGCTGGCTGCCGGCAACAGTGGGTGTCAAGGCAACGCTCCCCCTCCCCCTCCTCACTGGTGTGAGGCCCGCTGCAGCGACGATGCGGTGTGGGGAGCGAGAGGTGGGCGCGCCCACCGGCACCTGCTAGCAGAGGAGGAGGAGGAGGAGGAGGAGGAGGAGGTAGGCAGTGAAGAGCAAGACGGAGCGAGGCGCGCGGAACCGCGAGGGAGTGAGACGGAGAGGCCGCAGCGATCCTTCCCACCCCCTCCCGCCCTCCGCAGCACCCACTGCCCTGCGGCGCCTTGTTACTCTTGTTTTACGAAACGGCGAACCGAGGAACGGGTTTTAAAAGCTTTAGGCCAGCCGTCGCGCTAGACACAATATTGGCGTGCGGTCTGCGAGCAGGATCTCCGACCAGCAAGGACTTCGCACACCACTACAGCGCACGAGCTTTGCTGTCCGCAGGACCAAGGACGACAAGGAGCACATTCCCGTAGAGGGTACACGTTGCCATGGGGATACAGGTAAGGGCTCCCTTCCTTACTCGTCAGTATATCTCACTGTGTTTATTCCATATATGACTCTACAGAAAGCATCTAAGATTCCTAATGTGGCACACAAGTAGTGAAATATTTAAAGTTTGTTACGAACTTCTAACAAAAGTAATTAAACAACGTAATCGCTCTAAGAACGATGAATTTCCTTCTTTGCTTTTCAGACGATGCGTAACAATATTGCTGATGACCTATCAGTGTAGTGAAACCTTTTATTTTAGTTTATAATTTGTGGGTAAGCCCATCGCTAAATAAATTAACCGCATTTGCACATTTGGCAAGACAGTTGTTTACAATGTATTGTTTTCTTTGCGGTAGCTGCATTCATTTGTCCATACATCACACGAAACCAGCTGATCACGGCTTCTGTGTACATATTCGGATGATTAAATTGACATAGAGAAATATAAGGTGGCTCACTGAAACATGTATATTTTGTTTACGAGTTATAGCTAAATAAAGCAAACTCACGTCACTTGTTATTTTTATACAGGTTCAAAGTCCCACTTCGAAGAAATTGTCATAAAATTTCTCAACTACAAAAATAGCAATATTTCTTGATATTGGCTGGTTCAAATGGCTCTGAGCACTATGGGTCTTAACATCTTAGGTCATCAGTCCCCTAGAACTTGGAACTACTTAAACCTAACTAACCTAAGGACATCACACACATCAATGGTCGACGCAGGATTCGAGCCTGCTACCGTAGCGGTCGCGCGGTTCCAGACTGAAGCGCCTAGAACCGCTCGGCCACTTCGGCCGGCTTTCTTGACATTTCAGAGACGTATTTAGACTCCCATATACAATCTCTTACCTACATACAACACGTTAATGTTGTTACTTGGCAAACTGGCTTTTGCAACACAAGCACAGCTGCTTCCATCTCATTGGATACTTAGCATTTTTCTATCTTCGGAAAACATGGTCACCACGTGAATATACAGTATTACACTTTTCCTGTCGCCACCCTTAAAAAGTACTAATATTATATATTTTTCACTCATTAGAATTGAAATTTTGCACTAGAAATTATAATAATTACAGAGCTTTAAACTTGTTTAAAAATATAATTTTAAATCATAGCACATGACATCAGTTGACATTTTTAATAATTTTAATATTCTTCACAGGAAAGATATCTATCCAGCTTCTCTTCAAGCGTAGTAAGCTAGCTTCCAATGTCAAATGGCTTTGAGCACTATGCGACTTAACTTCTGAGGTCATCAGTCGCCTAGAACTTAGAACTAATTAAACCTAACTAACCTAAGGACATCATACACATCCATGCCCGAGGCAGGATTCGAACCTGCGACCGTAGCGGTCACGCGGTTCCAGACTGAAGCGCCTTTAACCGCACGGCCACACCGGCCGGCTACTTCCAATGTCAGATTACTTTTGTGGGTAATCTGAGGGACTTTTTTAAATGTCATGCTCACTACGATAAGAACGTTAACGTAAATATGAAAATATTCTTGGTAGTTCGTAGTATGGTTCAGTATACTTCCCCCTGTCCACCTCCAGTTAAGTGGTTTGTCTGTCTTTAATGACAGCTCTCGACAAAACAATAAACTTGCCTTCCTGATCACAAATATTTTCACGTCTTTGTAGCTGCAGGGTAACGGACAGTAACTATACTCATAGATAATAAATAAATAACAATGAAAAATAAGCACCACGAAGGAATTATGCGAATGGGAAGGAAATCGGTACATGTACAGACAAATAAATGATTACAATTGAGAAAAATTGGGTGACTCATTCGTGAGAAAGAGCTTCCAAACTTGAGGACGTCAGTAAGCGTTGGTCCACCTCTGGATCTCATGCAAGCTGTTACTCGGCGTGGCACTGATTGACAGCCGGCCGAAGTGGCCGTGCGGTTAAAGGCGCTGCAGTCTGGAACCGCAAGACCGCTACGGTCGCAGGTTCGAATCCTGCCTCGGGCATGGATGTTTGTGATGTCCTTAGGTTAGTTAGGTTTATCTAGTTCTAAGTTCTAGGGGACTAATGACCTCAGCAGTTGAGTCCCATAGTGCTCAGAGCCATTTGAACCATTTGAACTGATTGACAGAGTTGTTGGACGTCCTCCAGAGAGATTTCGTGCCGAATTCTGTCCAATTGGCACATTAAATCGTCAAAATCTGATTGGTAGGCCTTGCCCATAATGCTCCAAACGTTCTCAATTACGGAGAGATCTGGCAACCTTGCTGGCCAGGGTAAGGTTTGGCAAGCAAGCTAGAGACCCTCGCTGTGTGCAGGCGGGCATTATCTTGCTGAAATGTAGTCCAAGATGGCTTGCCACGAAGGGCAACAAAACGGGGCGTAGAATATCGTCGACGTACCGCTCTGCTGTAAGGTTGTCGCGGATGCCAACCAAATGGGTGCTGCTATGAAATGAAAGTATACTCCAGACTACCATTTCTGGTTGTCCCGTATGGTGAACGACAGTTAGGCTGCTATCCCACTGCTGTCTGGGGTGGCTCCAGATATGTCTTCCCTGGTCATCGGAACTCAATTAGAACTGGCACTCGTCAATGAAGACAAGTCTACTCCAGTCCATAAGATTCCAGGCCGAATGTGGTCGACACCACTGTAAACGTACTTGTCGGTGTACATAGGTCAATGGTAGTAGGCGCAAGGATAGCCGTGTGTTCAGCCCTTTTTCTCTGAGCCATCTATTAATGGTCCTTGTGGTCAGTAAAGCGCCAGCTGCACGTAGGATCGACGATAATGATGAATCTGGGGCTCTGATTTCCTCTCTGACGAATGCTCTGTCTTCACTCTCTGCCGTCGCCCGCTTCCTTTTGATGCTGTGTTCGGCCATGGTTCAGGCTTCCCTGACAGCACTATCAAATGGTTCAAATGGCTCTGAGCACTATGGGACTTAACATCTGTGGTCATCAGTCCCCTAGAACTTAGAACTACTTAAACCTAACTAACCTAAGGACATCACACACATCCATGCCCGAGGCAGGATTCGAACCTGCGACCGTAGATGTCGCGCTGTTCCGGACTCAGCGCCTAGAACCGCTAGACCACCGCGGCCGGCGACAGCACTATCGAATAGTGGCATCTTTCCTTTTCAAATGTCGAGCGTTTCGCCGATCACTCCAGCCGGCTTCTTTAGTCCCAACTACACGACGTTGCTTCTGTTGTGTTGGCTGAAGAGCCAACACCGTGTTACGAATGGAGGCCGAAATGCACGCGTTTTATCTCACGCAGGCTGTCGTGAGGTTAGAAGATACATACTGACGTGAGGTCTGGAACATGACAAGGAATTAGAATTCAGAAAGCGGACGTAATTAGTTTGATACTTAACTCTAATACATTAATGATGAACGTCGCTCTTGACGGTACATGATTCACAACATTGTGTGTTCAGAATTCATTCTAATTACTGAATATGGCGCCTTGCTAGATCGTAGCAAATGACGTAGCTGAGGGCTATGCTAAACTATCGTCTCTGCAAATGAGAGCGTATGTAGGCAGTGAACCATCGGTAGCAAAGTCGGTTGTACAACTGGCGAGTGCTAGGGAGTCACTCTAGACTAGACCTGCGGTGTGGCGGCGCTCGGTCTGCAATTACTGATAGTGGCGACACGCGGGTCCGACGTATACTAACGGACCGCGGCCGATTTAAAGGCTACCACCTAGCAAGTGTGGTGTCTGGCGGTGACACCACAGCTCCCTCTTCCGTTCATCTTTGCTACATGCCCAAATTATTGACACTGTGGCTTTACGAGTTCTGATGAATTAGGGAAAATCTCATTGAAACTACATTCTCACTATGCGAATCCAAACACTTTCTTTTCGCCGGCCGTTATGTCACCGAATGAGCAGTCAAGGAACATCTCGTTTCTCGCTTTTAAGCGTCAACGTCTTCCTCGAACTCCGAGTTCATTAAGACAAACTGGAGAAACTCTTTGGAGTATGGAATCTAGGAGGAAGGTACTGGCAAAGCAAAAAATTGATGTGTTTCTCGACAGGTCACTCTGTAGGATTGAGACCACTTAAAAGAAAGTGTTTGTGTTTGGCTCCCGACCGCTCGCCTTCTGTTAATCACGGACTTTCATGAAAAGAAGCGGTTCTAGGCGCGCAGTCCGGAACCGCGCGACTGCTACGGTCGCAGGTTCGAATCCTGCCTCGGGCATGGATGTGTGTGATGTTCTTAGGTTAGTTAGGTTTAAGTAGTTCTAAGTTCTAGGGGACTGATGACCACAGATGTTAAGTCCCATAGTGCTCAGAGCCATGAAAAGAAGTACTGTTCAGGAATGTGGCTCCTTCAGTGATATTAAAGCTTCCACTGTGTGGGCTTGAGTATCTTGTGTCCCCAGAGAGTTAGTATCCTTGCAGGGAAGCTACATTTGAGATAGTTACCCAAAAGCCTCGCTTCATAAGTACGGTGATATCATCTTCATAATTGTCAGCAAATGCGATTTCCGTGTAGCGGCATCTTGTAAAATAAAGTTTTCAGCTGTAAGTACAGATTAACAACGAAATCATATAACCAGTTTACCGGTTTCTGTAATTACCATAATTGAATACAACAATTCTGTGCATGAGAAAAGAATTAAAGGATGAAAGTGACCTATTGTACTTTCTGTAACTAAATATGGTTTCCGAAACAAAGACAAACTTGTAACCTGTGTGTATTTCACGTTTTGATTTATGAACGTGCAAAATAAGATGTTAATTCGAAGTCAACTCAAAAACTGAGTCTTCGTCGAGGAGTGAGTTAAAGATTCATGCTGATAATTAGTAGGCGAATATGGAAAACAAGTTTATGTACAAGGGAACAAGCTCCACTGAAAGATATTAATATGACCGAAATGAGAAGGAAACTGAAATGGTCGGGATGTGAAGCCAGGTGGAAGTAAGTTAGACGCATCAAGGAAGTTCTGTGGTAGATTTAAAGAGGTAAGAAAAAATAACGAGACGGGAACCTGACGGCAGGTGAGTATATGACTTTAGAAAAATAACGCTGGAGCAACGTGAGTGCTTACGGCACAAGAATGAAAAGTATTGAAAATGCTAAGGCAGGCGTTTCTTCATCTGCACTATCTGATCACCCTTATGTAATGCGATATTTCTCACTAGATGTTAGGAGAGTCGTATCCGCCAGTACAAAAGGAGCGGGAGAGAATTTTGTTGTCAGTAGAGAAGACGTAGCAGCAGATTGGGACGGACAGGAGAGCTCACTGCCTTCGAACGTGGACTACTCAATGGATGTCACCAGGTAACAAATACTCCATGAATATTTCAACCCTTCTAGAACCGCACTAGTCGACTGTTGGTGACGTGACGGGGGCGTGGGAACGCGAAGGTACAACCGTAGCTAAACCAAGACCTGACCTCACGTACTGACATACGTGGGCCGTCGAGTATGTCAGAAGGTTGTTTGTACACTACTGGCCATTAAAATTGCTACACCAACAAGAAATGCAGGTGATAAACGGGTATTCATTGGACAAATAAATTATACTAGAACTGACATGTGATTGCATTTTCAAGCAATTTGGGTGCATAGATCCTGAGAAATCAGTACCCAGAACAACCACCTCTGGCCGTAATAACGGGCTTGATACGCCTGGGCATTGAGTCAAACAGAGCTTGGATGACGTGTACAGGTACAGCTGCCCATGCACCTTCAACACGATACCACAGTTCGTCAAGAGTAGTGACTGGCGTATTGTGACGAGCCAGTTGCTAGGCCACCACTGACCAGACGTTTGCAGTTGGTGAGAGATCTGGAGAATGCGCTGGCCAGGGCAGCAATCGAACATTTTCTCTATACAGAAAGGCCAGTACAGGACCTGCAACATGCGGTCGTGCATTATCCTGCTGAAATGTAGGATTTCGCAGGGCTCGAATGAAGGGTAGAGACACGGGTCGTACCGCATCTGAAATGTAACGTCCACTGTGCAAAGTGCGTCAATGCGAACAAGAGGTGACCGAGACGTGTAACCAATGGCACCCCATACCATCACGCCGGGTGATACTCCAGTATGGCGATGACGAATACACGCTTCCAATGTGGGTTCACCGCGACGTCGCCAAACACGGATGCGATCACCATGACGCTGTAAACAGAACCTGGATTCATCCGAAAAAATTACGTTTTGCCATTCGTGACCCAGGTTTGTCGTTGAGTACACCATCGCAGGCGCTCCTGCCTGTGATGCAGCGTCAAGGGTAACCGCAGGCATGGTCTCCGAGTTGATAGTCCATGGTGCTGCAAACTTCGTCGAACTGTTCGTGCAGATGGTTGTTGTCTTGCAAACGTCCCCATCCGTTGACTCAGGGATCGAGACGTGGGTGCACGATCCGTTACAGCCATGCGGATAAGATGAGTCATACGAGGCCGTTGGGATCCAGCACGGCGTTCCGTATTACCCTCCTGAACCCACAGATTCCATATTCTGCTAACAGTCATTGGATCTCGACCAGCGCGAGCAGCAATGTCGCGATACGATAAACCACAATCGCGATAGGCTACAATCCGACATTTATCAAAGTCGGAAACGTGGTGGTACGCATTTCTCCTCCTTACACGAGGCATCACAACAACGTTTCACCAGGGAACGCCGGTCAAGTGCTGTTTGTGTATGAGAAATCGGTTGGAAACTTTCCTCATGTCAGCACGTTTTAGGTGGGTGTCGCCAAAGGCGCCAACCTTGTGTGAACGCTCTGAAAAGCTAATCATTTGTATATCGCAGCATCTTCTTCCTGTCGGTTAAATTTCACGTCTTTAGTACGTCATCTTCGTGGTGTAACAATTTTAATGGCCAGTAGTGTAAAAATCGCATGAAACCAGCGGAAGGAATCACTCGTCAGCTCCAAAGTCCTAGCAAGACACCTGCTAACACTATGACTGTCCTTAGAGGTACAATGGTCGCACAGTTCCTCATAAGCCACACATTTCTGTAGACAGTACTAAGTGACCCCAGAGGTCGTGTAAAGACTGACGCCACTCGACAGTGGATAACTGGAAACGAGTGGTCTGGAGTCACGAATCACGCTATAGCCTGTGAGAATCCGATATAACTGTTTGCAATTGATGAGTGCTTCAAGAACGGCAGCTGCCGTCAAGCACAGTGCCAAGAATGAAGCACAGAGGTGGTTCTGCTAACGTAATGAGGTCTTTTAAATGGTCAGATGTAAACCACATACTGAGCTTAAGGTAAAAGAAACGAACGCTAAATGTGTAATGATATGAACACATTTTACTGCATTAAGTACTATGTACAGTAGAGAAACAATTCGAAGTCGACAACTGTCTCAATATGACAATTCAACCTGTCATAAACGAACATCTGTGACTCAAGGTTTTTGGACAACAATATTCTTAAAATGGACTGGCCTTCCCAGATACCCTAGAACCCAATCGAATGCCTTTGGCATCGATTTTCCTCCATACTCTAAGGTACAACGTCAGTACGTACTCTGGTTTAGACTTGATGAAGACTGTGTTGCCATTCCTCCAGATACTTACAGACACCTCCCAGCAGAGTTCAGGCCGTAATAAGGCCGAGGGGAGGGCTCACCATATTAATGTCCACTTATAGGTCTCTCAACACTTTTGATCAGGTGATGTAAATCTATACTCTGCAAGCCACCTTACAGTGAACGGTGGATGGAACTTGTGGTACACAGCAGTGTATGTCGAATTTCTGCGTCTGCTACTGATGATGACAATGGTGATGCTTCTAAAAACCTCCGATGCTATGCTGTATAGCTAAAAGTCAAACCCAGCGAAGTATCATTCTCCATGGCTATCCGCGGAGAGACTCAAGCAGCATTCATTGTAACACTTCATTACAGTTACATAAGCTAAAAAAAAGTGATGACGCTGAAGTTCTCACGACGGAGAAAGCACTGTTGAATAGGAGAAATGCATCGTCACTGGTGGATTTGGCCTGATAAGAGAGGTGCGAGTAGAGTTATTTATGCACAGAGTGTGTTTACCAGTATGTTCACTCCACTAATCTGGGTGGACTGTGGAATATTAGGGTGTAATGTCCCGGCAACGACGGAGTCATTAGGGACAGAGTACAAACTTGCCTAGAGGAATGAAGTCGGCTTTCTCTTTCAGCTTGGAGCACGACGGTATTTGCCGTGAGCGATCGTGGGAAATGCCGAAAAGCGCAAGCGTTTTGGACGAAAGGGGATCTGAATGGCCGCCGTGCTGATTGCGGATATAAGGAAATAAGGTGCGCCGATATAGATCCTGCCTTGAGGACACGACATTGTGGTCCATATAGTTTCTTTCAAGAAATGTGTGTTGTGTGCGCTGTTTCATCCATAGTAACGTTAATTTACCTTTTCGTGTCCAGAAACCAGTCATAGTCTTTCGGCCCAGCATTGGACTACTTCCAGGGCATCTTTCTTGTCCAGCGATATATCGTCGAGGATGATTCTGTAGGGACAGTTTTGACGGGCCAGGTGTTACATATCTTGCACAGCACCACAGTCGCACTTGGCGTCTTTCACGTTACCCTGACCCCACCCGATCACGTTTGTTTCTACTGGGGCCACTCCTGTTCTCATGCAGTTCAGTTTGTTGTGCTGCCACCAGGCACTACCTATGTGTTGGATAGTCATGTGTTGGTTCTTCAATGGCCTTATTTAAGAATCTTGTACGAGATCTGAGTCGTCCAGTCTCGCGCGTAGTGCCAAAGAGAGGACTTGATCATCATTTTGTACTGCATGGTAGACTGTATCGATCTGAAACTCATCCCTCAACAAGCTGGTTTCAGACCTTGCAAGTGATGTACCAGTCAAATCCTGTAACTAACAGAAGAAAAAAACTTTCAAATGTGTGTGAAATCTTATGGGATTTAACTGCTAAGGTCATCAGTCCCTAAGCTTACACACTACTTAACCTAAATTATCCTAAGGACAAACACACACACCCATGCCCGAGGGAGGACTCGAACCTCCGCCGGGACCAACTGAAAGAACATAATAACACCAAAATGATATTATGCTAATCATGTGCACATTGAACGCTGACTGGCTGTACACCTTTGCATTTGACGTGTTAAGCGAAGCCAAAAAAGTCGTCAGTGGCTCCTTACCGAACGAGCTATTTGGAGCCTCAAGCGATATTCACCTAATGTGATAACACAATGCGTTTATTTTATTCGTCCGTCAGACTAGCGTTTTCTATTAACCCGAGGAACTACTCTTTTCGGCATCAGACGTGGTTCACTCCATTATAGTTATTTCAAGCTCAGTTCAAAGACGTTACATCACACGTAAAATACAATTCAGCCAATGAGCGGCTGCACAAGAATGTAACTGCGTCACGTGAAGTAAGCAACAATGTGTCAGTTACAATTAATAAAACGTTACGGGCTATTACGCCGTGGTAGACCGCAGCCCGTGGTCGTGCGGTAGCGTTCTCGCTTCCCATGTCCGAGTTCCCGGGTTCGATTCCCGGCGGGGTCAGGGATTCTCTCTGCCTCGTGATGACTGGGTGTTGTGTGATGTCCTTAGGTTAGTCAGGTTTAAGTAGTCCTAAGTTCTAGGGAGCTGATGACCATAGATGTTAAGCCCCATAGTGATCAGATCCATTTCAACCATTTTTTACGCCGTGGTCGAATGTATTTCAGTTTAAAACCTGACTTTTCGCATCAATCTGCGGAAGACATTTTCAAGGGGGATCGTAGCTTTATTGAATGTCCGATTCACACCCTGGCTTGCTACTGACTACAGTAAAAATCCGCTTCCGCGAACTTCCGCACAGTGGCGTGACGTCAAATGTTTTGAATACACGAGGTTGGTCGTTGTCGACTGCCGTCGTCCGCTATTGCTATTATCCCATAGTGGAGAACTGGTACACATCTTCTTCAACACCGGAAACCAAATGTCATTCAATTTCACGCTCTCCTCCTTCCTACTGAAATTTCCGGCCGTTGTGGCCGAGCGGTTCTAGACGCTTCAGTCCGGAACCGCGCTGCTGCTGCGGTCGCAGGTTCGAATCCTGCCTCGGGTATGGATGTGTGTGATGTCCTTAGGTTAGTTAGTTTTAAATAGTTCTAAGTCTAGGGGACTGCTGACCTCAGATGTTAAGTCCCATAGTGCTTAGAGCCATCTGAACCTACTGAAATTCCTCGGGTGTTTTGCAATCTTCTTGGCATCTCTGTATAGCCTCTCAGGGTAAGAGATTGCAAAACACCTCAGGAATTTCTGTAGGAAGGAGGAGGGCGTGAAACTGAATGACAATGGGATTCCGGTGCTGAAGAAGATGTGTACCAGTTTTCTACCATGGGACGATAGCAACAGCGGATGATAACAGTCGACAACGTCCGATTGCGCTCACGTATTCGAAATATGTGACATCACGCCACCGCGCAGAAGCTCCCGGAAGCAGAATTTTGCTGTAGTCAATAGCCAGACAAGGTGTGAATCGGACAATCAACAAAGCTACGATCCCCCTTGAAAATGTCCTCCGCAGCTGGAAACGAAGGGTCGGGTTTCAAAGTGAAATCTATTCCACCACAGCACAATAGCCCAGAAAATTTTGTTAATTATAACATGTCCGGCCATGAAAGTTTACATTTTACAGTGAGTCAGTTGCATCTTAAATGTAGCTACGCTGTGGTTAATTTACTGAACATACGTTTTAGCCATTCGACAAGAGCCCACTGACCCCCGCAGATAAAATAATTTTGGTGGGTAGTCAACTACTTGAGATGTCAATCATTGAATCTACAGGCCAGTTGTCCCTGTGGTAAACTGCGGTTTCGTATTGTAGACAAATCCTTTACAATTCTTTTCCCAGCCAACTTGATTTGGGTTTCCCGGTTAGTAGCACAGGCGAATTCCGAATGAGTCTTTCGGCAATTCGGTAAGCATAGCTTCCCACAAATTTATCATATTGAGCTACTATACTTCTCCCACTACACCTCTGTCTAAGCAAAGCTATACACGAGAAAAACTTGATGGAAGCTTTCTCCACTGTTGAAAGATCTAACATTCTTTTATTTAACAATATCCTACATCTTTAAGAAAAAAAAAACACTCCGTCTACAGACCACAAGTGGCTCATCGGGACCATCCGACCGCCGTGTCATCCTCAGTGGAGGATGCGGGTAGGAGTGGCGTGGAGTCAGCACACCGCTCTCCCGGTCGTTATGATGATATTCTTGACCGAAGCCACTACTATTCGGTCGAGTAGCTCCTCAATTGGCATCACGAGGCTGAGTGCACCCCGAAAAATGGGAACGCGCATGGTGGCCTGGATGGTCACCCATCCAAGTGCCGACCACGCCCGACAGCGCTTAACTTCGGTGATCTCACGGGAACCGGTGTAGCCACTGCGGCAAGGTCGTTGCCGACATCTTTATGAAACATCCTTTAATTTTTTCTGCAAAGGACGGATTTCCAGCGCTATTAGGGAGAGTCTTTAATGCAAGTTAGCGCCACTTCATCCTGTTATCCTACACGATCTAAACCAACACATACTGCTAGCATCCAGTGCAATTATCATTATAGAATCAATGTAAATTGACACTCTTGGCGCAGAATCATACTACGACTTCACTGGCGGCTAATTGCTGCCTGTCGACGGTATTGTCATTCGTGCCCCTCCATTCATTAATCACTGACAATCACTGGAATATCAGAAGCAGCCATAGGACCTTCTCTAATTGCCATTAATTGTACAGTAGTTAATTTAGTTCTTTTGCAAAGCCATGTAGAGCTGTTTTGGACACTGTATCTGCTGTGATTTGAAGTATGGTCCATTTATCTTTAACTCTGTTTCAACTTCGTTTCTACCTGCTTGTGATCCTACAGGTGACAAATGGATATATACATGGCACTCAAATTTACGTGATCGGGAGTTCCTTTTGGAAAATCATACAAGCAAGCTAGTCAGAGAAACACAGCATAGAGCTTGTTCAGTTTAAGGACAGGTTGCTTAATATCAAAAAATGGAACGGCACAACAGTGGAAAAAGTGAAATATTTCTCCTACCCAGGAAGTAAGGCGTAGCGGGGAGGCCGAAAATGCAATGTGTACCTATCAGATGTAGATTAGCCCGGCCGAAGGATATTTTCTTGAATAAAATGGCTCCATTGATATCAGATATGAGTATGGATATCATTAACAATTTCCTGAAATTGTGCATCTGGAGCAAAGCGTGAAGGTGAAAGCTCGTCCTTCGTAAAGCTGAAGAAGAAACGGAAGCATTTGAAATGTAGTATTGTTTCGAATTGTTACACATTAATCGGACAGATAAATTAAGAAACGAGGAATAACTGTAAGGGACATCTGAGGAAAGAAGTGTTTGGAAGATCCTTACCACAAGAAGGGACAACTTAGTGTGGCATCCTATACATCATCCAGAAATAATTAACTTGGTCTTGCAATGAGAAGTAGAGGGGAAAAAAATATTAAAGACAGACCAAGAACAAACTAAACAAAACAAATTGTAGATGACTATACATACGACAGCACAAGTTGGAGATAAGAACCAAAACAGTCGAAAGAACAATGACTGTATCAAACATGATTCAAGAGCATTTTCGCCAGATGCTGCTGAACACGAATAAGCGAGCGACGAGATCCGTTACTGTTCCACTACGCTACTGGCGATAAATCACTAGGAATAGTAAGAACCATCAAATATCTGGGAATAACCGTCCGAAGAGACGTTAAGTGCAATGAACACATAAAAACAGGTGTAAGAAAGAACATGTTGGGTTGAGATTCTAACAATACCACCATTTGCAAAGTGGGTTAGAAATTACATTAATAATGTTGCTCACGCAGCTTACGTTCGCTTTATCGTGCAACAACAAAGTTATTGACTGTGGATGGTATCGTCTGAATGGAAATAATGATGTCACTGTAAAAAAGTCATTAATTTCGGCACTTATCTTGAATGGATTCCCACGTAGAATTCGTCGAAGTTGTTGTGGCTCATCTTGTTGATTCTAGGGTGATTCCACTTTCACTGATAGGAGGTCCAGATCTGTATTTTAGCAATATTTGAAGACCTAACAAATGTGTTTTTCAGGAAATTCTTAATGATCAAAGAATCCCAGATCAGAACAATGGTATGGTAGAAATAATTTTTGACTTGCTGTTCACGATCCACATTTTTATTAAACTCTTGTAAATTCACATATACTTGTTCTTAATTGTCACATCATCAAGAAAACAGTTTTGTATCAATCTTCATACATCTAATTTCCACTTTAACCAAACACAAGACTTAAGTGTTCTTTTACAAAGCGAAATAACAACTTCTGCAAAGTGAAGCAAAGACTGCTCTGTGTGCATTCGCCCCAAAACGGTTACAAGTAAGTCAAAGATTATGACAGTCTCACAGAAATGAATACACACAAGAACCATATCACTGTAATATATCGATACATCGGAGTACCTACACATTAACAAAACCAAATGTGAATATTGTCATAAAAATATTTCTGTTACTTCGCAGTAAAGTATTAGGATATTACTGGTTTTGAAAACTGGGGTTGGAGTGCCGCAATTGTCACGTAAATAAAGAACCATTACAAGATTCACTGGAAGAATCTTAAGAAAATGTATTTCATCCTCAAAAGAACAGGCTTAGAAAATATATGTACAACAGATTGCTGAGTATTGCTCATTAGGCAGAGATACATGCTGGGTAGCCTTAATGGAAGAGATAGAGAAGATTCGAAGAAGAGCGATACATTTCGTCACGGCATCGTTAAGTAAGTGCGAGGGCGTTACGGAGATGTTCTATTGACAGACGCTACAAGTGAGGTGTTCTGCGTCACGGAGAGGTTCGCTCTCGCAAGAAGAGTCGGACGGGCAACATATTGCTTTCTCCCGCACTGATCTTGCGAAATGAAAACGACAAAAAAATCACAGAAATTGGAGTTCCTAGGGAGATTTATCGACACCATTCGCCAGTGGAACACGGAATGAGGGAAAAAGCAGTGGTGCCACAAGTAACCTCCGCCACACACTATAAGGTCACTAGCAGGGTGTAGGCTTACATGAGGACGTGAACTGCAAGTGGTAAGTAGTTTGTTGTTTTTGTGGTCTTCAGTCCTGAGACTGGTTTGATGCAGCTCTCCATGCTACTTTATCCTGTGCAAGCTTCTTCATCTCCCAGTACGTACTGCAGCCTACATCCTTCTGAATCTGCTTAGTGTATTCATCTCTTGGTCTCCCTCTACGATTTTTACCCTCCATGCTGCCCTACATTGCTAAATTTGTGATCCCTTGATGTCTCAGAACATGTCCTACCAACCGGTCCCTTCTTCTTCTTCTGAAGTTGTGCCACAAACCCCTCTTCTCTCCAATTCTATTCAATACCTCCTCATTAGTTACGTGATCTACCCATCTAATCTTCAGCATTCTTCTGTAGCACCACATTTCGAAAGCTTGTATTCTCTTCTCGTCCAAACTATTTATCGTCCACGTTTCACTTTCTTTCAAGACACTGTCCATTCCGTTCAACTGCTCTTCCAAGTCCTTTGCAGTCTCTGACAGAATTACAATGTCATCGGCGAACCTCAAAGTTTTTATTTCTTCTCCATGGGTTTTAATACCTACTCCGAACTTTTCTTTTGTTTCCTTCACTGCTTGCTCAATATACAGATTGAATAACATCGGGAAGAGGGTAAGTAGTACCCACCGCAAATGATGAGACTCCGTACAGATGTGTTGGTCAGTCTCTAGTATGCCAATAAATAGCGTCACGTCGCTCTCCTTAGTTCTAAGACCACAGTGAGCGCGTAAAGATGCTTAGGAAGTAATGTACCCCACCAAGTATGTATGGTGGTAAGAGATTTCGCCTGATTTCATACAATCCCGCATAACATATGTGTCATGCGTTCCTTCTTCGTGATAACTCTCGGCCGCACACTGTAGAGGCAATAAAGAACCTCCTACAGCGTTTTAGATGCCAAGTGTTCGATGACCCACCATAAAGCCCCGACTTGGCTCTTTCAGAGTTCATCTCTTTGGAAATTAACCGCTGTCTATGAAGATAATATTTTGGGACAGACAACGAGATACAGTCCAGCGTAGATAATTGTCGGAAATCACAGGAGGCTGCCTTCTATGACGAGGGTACTGAAAAGTTGGTACAACGCTACGATAAATGTCTAAGTCGAAGCGGCGACTATACAGAGAAGTATCAGGGAGGTGTAGCTAACTGTTGCAAATAAAACAGTTTTGATTTTCACTGGTGTTTCCTTTTCCCGATCGATCGTTCCTTACTTTCAGAATAGCCCTGCTAAGTTTTGTCGTCACATGACGCCGCTTATGGCATTTGCCGCTATGGGGGCGAATAAGCCGTAGCGGAGTGTGGCAACTGTTCTCCGTGGGCGTGCTGCTATGTTTTGGCTGCGCCGCTGCCGGGTTGGGCAACCGCGCCGTGCGTCTCGAGTTGGCCCCCGTTCGTCAGTCTGCAGACGGTCCGCACGCGCGACTGCACGCGTTTACGCAACTCGGATTGCTGGGCCACCCTTCAACCGGCTTCCTTGAGTGTGATGTCGGACGTTACGTGTTGGCTGAGAGCCCTAGGAGGTTCTTACCCTGGCTGCCTCTACTGCTGCGAACGTATCGCCCGCAGAATTTTTCACGAGGCACAGATTGTACAACGTGTTGTAAAAGCAATCATCCTGCTTCATAAGTCAGTATCTCCCACATGAATGAAGTTTTAAAGTTGGGCTGAATTTTAGATTCTGCAGCGAAACTAAACCCTTACTTAGGCGTAACATGTAAGTAGCCTGTTCACATTGTTGCCAGTAGGCGTCTTCATATTGCTGCTGGCTCACTTTCGGTACCCAGGATGCATCCAGTCAGTACGGTGACATCAGTGCGACAAAAACAGTTTCCCAACCAGTGTCTTGAAACTCCTGGTGCCATTGTCGAACGCCTTGAACTATATCAGGTACTGTGTCTATACACTGGACTCCGGGTAATCGTAACTGAATGCCACCTGCAGAAATAGAGAACGCAAAATGTCACTGCTAGTTGTCTTACGGTTATCTCGACTCGACACTTGGGTAATGAACTAGGGAGCAAGCGAAATAGCAGGAAACGGAGCCTCTAGCGGCAAGCACATGAACCGGGAACATATACCTAACACGAAGGTGAAACTATGTCGTCGATTCATAAGCTAAAATTTATCGCAAGTCTATATCTTCATTCATACAGAAGATAAACTCATATGAAACAGAGCGAATCTTTTTTTGGAAATTTGTGGTAAGGTACCATGGGACCCTAGGCTTACAAACTACTTAACCTTACTTAAACTAACTTACGTTAAGGACAACACACACATACACCCATGCCCGAGGCAGGACTCGAACCTCCGACGGGGGCAGCCTCGCGAACCGTGACTAGGTGCCTAGACCGCACGGCTACCCCGCGCGGCCGAAGCATTTTGAAATATCCTTTGGCTATTCCCTATATATACCATTACCACCTAGAATTGGCGACTGCTACGTATCTTTTACTCGTTATCATGTACCTAATGAAGAATTCAGTCTCTTAAATTGTGAGTAACTCGTATAACGGTTCCTATGGACTCTACACGTAATACAGTGAAGAGCCAAAGATACTGGTACATGTACCTAACATCGTGTAGGCCCCAAGCGAGCACGCAGAAGTACCGCAACACGACGTGGCATGGACTAGACTAATGTCTGAAGTAGTGCTGGAGGGAACTGACACCATGAATCCTGCAGGGCTGACCATAAATCCTTAAGAGTATGGAGAGGGAGGGGGTGGAGCCCTCTTCTGAACAGCACTTTGAAAACATGGGGAGTTTGGTGGCCAGCGGAAGTACTTAAACTCAGAAGTGTGTTCCTGGAGCCATTCTGGACTTGTGGGGTGTCGCATTGTCCTGCTGGAATTGCCCAAGTCTATCGGAATGCGCAATGGACATGAATGGAGGCGGCTGGTTAGACAGCATGATTACGCACCTATCAAGTGTCAAGTCGTATCTACCCGTATCAGGAGTCCCATATCACTCCAACTGCACACGCCCCACACCATTACAGAGCCTCCACCAGCTTCAACAGTCCCCTGCTGACATGCAGTGTCCATGGACTCATGAGGTTGTCTCCATATTCGTACACGTCCATCCGCACGATACAATTTGAAGCGAGACTCCTCCAACCAGGCAACATGTTTTCAGTGATCAACAATCCAATATCGATGTTGACGGGCCCAGGCGAAGCGTAAAGCTTTGTGCCGTGAGTCATCAAGGGTACACGAGTCACCCTTCGGCTCCGAAAGTCTACATCGATGATGTTTCGTTGAATGGTTCGCACCCTGACGTTTCCTGATGGCTCAACATTGAAATCTGCAGCAATTTGCGGAACGGTTTCCCTTCTGTCACTTTGAACGATTCTCTTCAGCGTCGTTGGTCCCGTTCTTGCAGGATTTTTTTCCGGTCGCACCGATGTCGTAGATTTGATGTTTTACCGGATTCCTGTTACTCACGGTACACTCGGGAAATGAAAGAAATAGCGTGAACCCGCGAAAGCATTCATTCACGAGTTTCCTAAATGCTACGATCAGTCCTGCTAGCACAATGACTGTGTCTAGGGAGTTATAAAGAATGGATTACAACGATATAGCCATTCGTGATAACTCACATATTTCTCTAGCCAAAGCTGAGTGACAGTGAGATGTTGCAGAGAGTGACACCACTTGACAGGGAAAGATTGGAAACGGGTGTTTTGGAGTGATGGATCACACTATATCCAGTGGCATTCCGCTGGGAGGGTTTTGGTTTGGCAAATGCCTGGATAGTGTTGCCTGAGGTCATGTGCGGTGCCAACAGTGAAGTACGGAGGTATTCTTACGGTATGGAGCCCTTTTTTCATGTTTATGTAGCTGTCCCTCATGGCGCTTAAGGAAACGTCAATGCGGAAAGGTAGTAACACGTTTACAGCACTCTGAACTGCGTAGAGTAGAGTAAAAGTTCGAAGACTATCATTCTTTGCATCAGCATGACAATGCACCGTGTCATAAAGCAGCATCTGTGAGGCAGTGGTTTGTGGATAAAAACATTCCGAAAATCGACTATCCTGCCCAGAATCTTGGCCAGAACTTAATGGAATATCTCTGCGATGAGATCGAGTGTCAACTTCGGTCCAGACACCAGAGTGCGACATCACTCACTCCTCTGGTTTCTGCTGTTGAGGAAGAATAGGCCGCCATTCCCCCACAGACATTCAGACACCTCACTGAAAGTGTCCCCAGCCGAGCTGAAGCCGTTATAAAGGAGAAGTGTGGGCACAGTCCACATTAGTGTCCACTAATAGGCGTCCGGATACTTCAGAGCAGATAGTGTATACTTGCACTGCCACTACAGTATAGTGGCGCGGTGCATCTCGAGCCACACAGTGCGCCTTGTGTCCAGTTTTCTGGCTGTCAAAATGCCTCGATGGATCTTTCACAGCTTAAACTACGCGCGAATTTTCACTTTACGGCAATAAGCGCCGACAATGCACAGTTGCGCATCGCAATGGGGTACATTGCAGTCGAGTCACTCGAACACTCAGACGTTATCAAATGGTTCAAATGGCTCTGAGCACTATGGGACTTAACTTCTGAGATCATCAGTCCCCTAGAACTTAGAACTACTTAAACCTAACTCACCTAAGGACACCACACACATCCATGCCAGAGGCAGGATTCGAACCTGCGACCGTAGCGGTCTCGCGGTTCCAGACTGTAGCGCCTAGAACCGCTCGGCCACTCCGGCCGGCTCAGACGTTATCGCCAGACACGAAAAAATGAGTATTGTCGTAGCGCTCGTGCATACTCTAAAATACCAACTGATGGCAAATAGGTAAAAATAATGGCTCGCAGATATAGGCAACAGAGCTGCGTACTATCTTTTTGGAGACAGTTACGAGGGCTACGCCAACCTAGAAAGTACGCAGTCGCCTTCGAACGATCAATTTGGCCTCTATGAGTTCATTTCGACCAACGGTACAAATCACCTTCAACAGTGGTTCAAAATGGCTCTGAGCACTATGGAACTTAACTTCTGAGGTCATCAGTCCCCTAGAACTTAGAACTACTTAAACCTAACTCACCTAAGGACACCACACACATCCATGCCAGAGGCAGGATTCGAACCTGCGACCGTAGCGGTCTCGCGGTTCCAGACTATAGCGCCTAGAAACGCTCGGCCACTCCGGCCGGCTCAGACGTTATCGCCAGACTCGAAACAATGAGTATTGTCGTAGCGCTCGTGCATACTCTAAAATACCAACTGATGGCAAATAGGTAAAAATAATGGCTCGCAGATATAGGCAACAGAGCTGCGTACTATCTTTTTGGAGACAGTTACGAGGGCTACGCCAACCTAGAAAGTACGCAGTCGCCTTCGAACGATCAATTTGGCCTCTATGAGTTCATTTCGACCAACGGTACAAATCACCTTCAACAGTGGTTCAAAATGGCTCTGAGCACTATGGAACTTAACTTCTGAGTTCATCAGTCCCCTAGAACTTAGAACTACTTAAACCTAACTAACCTAAGAACATCACACACATCCATGCCCGAGGCAGGATTCGAACCTGCGGCCGTGGCGGTCTCGCGGTTCCAGACTGTAGCGCCTAGAACCGCTCGGCCACTCCGGCCGGCCCTTCAACAGTGGTGCGCGAATAACGTTGGTAAGGAAAGACCTAGACTAGAACTTGGATTATTGGCATCCGGTTATCTTCACTGAAAGTGCTGGATTTATTTGATGCCTGATTACTGTTGTAGGAGGAAGATCCAAGCACATGATAATGAGCGGTATCTCGTTAGGTTTTTATTTTACAGAAACATGTTTCTAGTATCGCACCGTCTCGAATATTTTACAGAAGAATGTAAAGGCTGATTCGAACGGCTTCGAGGAAGGTCAGTTAGGGTTCCGAAAAAATGCAAGAACACGCGAGTTCATATTGAACCTACGATATTTCGCAGAAGTGTGATTGATGAAACGAAAACCTACGATTATTGCATTTGTAGAAGAGAAAAAGGTTTTGGCACTGTTGACTCCAATACTGTCTTTGAAATAGTCCAGGTAGCACGGGTAAAATACAGGGAAGGATACATTATCTACAAAATGTACAGAAACCAGACTGCAGTTTCAAGAGTTAGATGGTATAAAATCAAAGGTGTAAGAGATGGATGTAGCCTTTCCCTGATGCTATTCAATATGTAGGTTGAGCATTCGGTATAGAACGTCGAGAAGAAATTTAAAATTCAAGGAGAAGACGTAAAACCATTGCGCTTTGCTGGTGAAATTGTAATTCTGCCAAAGACGGCAAAAGACTTGGAAGAGCAGCTTAAGGGGATGGACAGTGTCTTGAAAAGAGGTTATAAGATGAAAAGCAATGAAAATAAAACAAAAGAAATCTAATGTAACCGAACTGAATCAGCTGATGCTGATAGAATTATGCCAGGAAATGAGACACTGAAAGCAGTCCATGAGTCCGCACTATTTGGGCAGTAATATAAATTATGGTGAGAAAAGTATGGAGGATATACGTGGGTAGTCCCAAAAGTAAGGTCTCATATTTCTCTTATAAGTACATAGACATGTTTATTTCTACAGCGGTTTACATCAGTTTACAACTTGAACATTTAGCTATTTTTCGACATAATCACCATTTCTGTCGATGCGTTTTTGTAGACGCTGTGGCAGTTTTTGTATGCCCATGTCATACCAGCTCACAGCCATGCTGTTCAGAACGTTATGAACCTCTTCTTTCACCTCGTCGTCGGAGCTGAAACGCTGGGGCCACAATTATCGCTGACAGGTACTGTGAGACTGAAAAAACTCAAATGGGGAATTCAGAACTGTAGAAGGGGAATGTTGAGCAAGGCCGTACACATTCTCCATGACAACGCTCGCCCACACATCGCTCGGCAAACCGTTTCTCTCCTGCAACAGTTTCAGTGGAACATAATCACTCTATATTCGTGGCTTGGCTCCCAGTGACTATCACCTGTTCCATAGGTTAAAAGAACATTTGGCCGGAAAGCGATTCAGCTCCGACGACGAGGTGAAAGAAGTGGTTCATAACTTTTTCTGAACAGCATGGTGGCGAGCTGGTACGACATGGGCATACAAAAACTGCCACAGCGTGTACAAAAATGCTTCGACAGAAATGGTGATTATGTCGAAAAATAACTAAATGTCCAAGCCGTAAACTGATATAAACCATTGTAGGAATAAACAGGTCTACGTACTTATAAAAAAATAGGAGACCTTGGGGGATTACCCTCGTAAAATTCAGACTGAGAACAGTAAGAAAATCGTTTATAATGAAGAAAAATTTGTTAACATAGAATACAAATTTGAATGTTAAGAAGTTTTCATGAAAATATTTAGAGTGTAGTCTTGAAAGGAACTGAAACGTGGGCGATACGCGGTTCTGACGAGAAGAGGACAGAAGGCTCAGAAATGTGGTGTTACAGAATAATGTTGAAAATTAGGTTGGTAGATCGAATAACTAATGGGGAAGTACTGAATCAAATTGGAGGGTTAAGAAATGTGTGGCACAACTTGATTAACATAAGATATTTGTTGATAGAACATATTGTGAGCCATCAAGGGATCAGTAATTTGGCACTGGAGGCAAGTGTGGAATACCAAGGCTGGAAAATGCAATGTAGTTTGCATTATTCATGCGGAGATTAAGAACCTTGCACAGTACAGACTATCGTCGAGTGCTGATGAAACCAGTGTTCGAATTGAAGAACGCAGCGAAAACAAGATTTATTCTTGCAGCCCCTAGTCCACACGAGATAGCAGATAAGAAAGAGCCGCAAAACTTTCATGAGCTGTTTGGAAATCCGCGAATTCATAAAGGCAAGACGAGGCGTGGTTGATTATTACCATGAAAGTCACGAACAGTTGCTGAAAAAGAGAGAGTTGCGCCTTGTATGACAGCAGGGCGTTTGTGAGTCCCGTTCAACAGAAAGGGACGTCCACCTTTCTGTTTGGAGGCAGGAAAAGTTCACTTTCGCTCTCGTTTCTGGCAGAGATGCAGCATCAGCCGCGCGTCCTGGCTCTCTACTGGAGTCGATGCGCTGCTATCCAGGCGCGTTGAACATCATTTCACAAAACCATTACCGATATCTTTCTTGATTTTTAAAGAGTAATTTTGGCAGCTAATATTCTGTGGACGAATTTTTAATCACAGGCTGTCCGCTAGTTCTAATTGAATGACGATAGACAACAGTTTGTGTTACACACATATCTTTCAGCTGTGTAATCTGTAACTGCATGAAAAGTTCGTACAGAACCACCTTCGCTCCCTTTTCTCAAAATGCCTCTACCGTCTACGGATGAACGAAGAACATAACTGAGCTTTGCTTTTAGCCGAAACTAAACGCTCCTGACGACACTTTCAAATCCAAGCAAGAAATTACGCGTGAAGGGAACTGCCTATATTATTATTAGCAATGAATGACACACATGTAGCATTCTTGGTCTACTTTGTTTTCTTTATGTAGTAGTGATGACTTATGTAAAGGTGCTTTTAAATTACCGATACCAGTCACAAACTTTGACAACTATTCTGTTATTTATTTAGCACATGTTTCGGGGGAATACCTCATCTTCAGGCTAAATGGCATTACAAAAACAACTTTACAATAGGGTCATACTTATGTTACATAGTCTTTTATATAAAAGCTGTGGACATGCTTTGGAATAAGAGGAAACTTAGTAAGAGGTGATGTCACTTTGGAAGCTGGACTGATGTTTGCACTAAATGTTATGTAATGGTCACTAACTTTGTTCCTCTGACGTGGCAGTCTCGTTGTGAGGCGCTGACGTGTTTCCATTTCCGTGGCTGTCTTGACTTTCTTGGTAACTGTTCGCAAATTTTCACTAACATAACAGTAACGTGGAAACACAATCACAAAACTGTAGTGCAGTGGACAAGATGGCGGTCGAATACAGTTGGTTTCGATTTGACTATCTATTCATGGATCTATGTGGTGTCAGATGTATATTTATCTTCTGCACGTCTTGTTATCGTATTACAGACGTGCAGAAGATATATAAACACGCGTCAGTGCATTGTGGTTCAGATGGCTCTAAGCATTATGGGACTTAACTTCTGAGGTCACCAGTCCCCTAGAACTTAGAACTACTTAAACCTAACTAACCTAAGGACATCACACATATCTGTGCCCGAGGCAGGATTCGAACCTGCCACGGTAGCGGTCGCGTGGTTCCTGACTCTAGCACCTAGAACCACTCGGTCACTCTGGGCGACAGCGCATTGTCAATGGATGTGCGAACATTACGGAAGGCTAACTGCTCGCTGTTGAGAGGAATGTCGTTACACGTATTGCCAAATGCATTGAGGTTGACGGACATAATTTTGCGCATTTATTGCATTAATGTGGTTTTTACAGGTAATCACGTTGTAACAGCGTGCGTTCTCAGAAATGATAATTTCACAAAGGTACATGTATCACATTGGAACAACCGAAACAAAATGTTGAAACTTGCCTACACTGTGTATTTTAATTAAAAAAAACCTACCTGTTACCAACCGTTAATCTAAAATTGTGAGCCATATGTTTGGGACTATTACAGCGCCATCTATCAAAAAGCGGAAAAAAGTAGTCCAACTAAAACATTCATATTTCTTTACGTACTACACGAATATGTAATAAAAATGGGGGTTCCTATTTAGAAAAACGCAGTTGATATCCGTTTGACCCACGGCAGCGCCATCTAGCGGGCCAACCATAGCGCCATCTGGTTTCCCCCTTGAAGCTAGTCAAGTTTCGTTCTTTGCAGTTCTTTCGTTTGGCGCTTATGTCGTGAGATATTTGCCCCAGTCACAATCAATGTAGCACCCTTTATTTCAGTAGACCACCCAGATTCAGTTTCCCATTTTTCTCTGAAATCGCTTAAAGCGAATGTCACATGACCGTCTTATCAAAAGAATTATTTCCTTCCCCTTTTTTCCCAATGTGATGTCCTACACAGTCCTTCTCCTTTTCCTTGAACACATCCGCACACTATGTATTGTCTGCCGCCTTGATCCCCCTCACCCCCTGGTGTCTCACTTCCTCTCCACCCCCAACCAGTTGCCGCGCCTTTACCGTTGTGTCCCACCCTCTCTCCATCTTCACACCCTCCGCCGCCTTTCCCAACACAACTTCCACCGTCTACCCCTCCCGGATGATGAGCTTCGCCCTGACATCTAACCTTCCTACCAACTCTAACCAAATCTTCCTGCCTCCTCCTCAGGGCTCCCTCTCCTCCCCCTCCCTCCTCCTGAGCGGCTTTCCCCTCCTACTCCCCCTCCATCCCTTGTGCCTCCTTTCAGTGTCTCTGCGCTCCCTCCTGCCCTGTCTTCCCTCTTCCTCTCCCGCCCCACGTGTATCCTGCCTCTTCGTGAACCCACTGATGCCCCTCCTCTCTTCATCCCGCCGCTTCCCCAGCTGCCCCATGCTCTCCTCTCCTTTTCCATCCTCTCTGACCTTTTCCCTCGGTACGTCTCACCTGGCAGTTTTATTCTTCGTCGTGTGTGCTCCATGTGGGTTTTAAGTGTGTTGTTCCGGAGTGTTTTTACTACTGTGGCCGACTTTTATCCTGTGCCTGTGCATTCCGTGTCTTCTCTGTGTTTTAAGAATCGCCAACTGTGTTTTTCTTTTTTCTTTAACTTTCTGGTGACTTTTTTAACTGTCCCCCATGAACGTCTCCATGTCAGTCTATTTTTACCTCCATTTTCTGCCATTGCTCTGTTTTATGTTCCCCTTTTTTATCGCCTTCTGTATGTAACATTTTATTCTTACTTTATTTGCCATGTCACTCGACTGAAGAGCGGCGGATTGTGCCGCTGACAGCCCTCCCCTGCCCATATGGGGCAGGGGAATGAAGTCACAATAAGGGAAAAAAAATCCTACGCAGTCCGAAATTAATGGTTCAAATGGCTCTGAGCACTATGGGACTTAACTTCTGAGGTCATCAGTCCCCTAGAACTTAGAACTACTTAAACCTAACTAACCTAAGGACATCACACACATCCATGCCAAAGGCAGCATTCGAACCTGCAACAATAGCGGTCGCGCGGTTCCAGACTGTAGCGCCTAGAACCGCTCGGCCACTCCGGTCGGCTCTGAAATTACTTAGTCGTAGATGGGACGTTAAACCATAATCTTTCTCCCTTTTGAAAGTAGGGAAAAGGGATAGGTGTCAGAATAGTGAGTAGGTATGTTGTGACGCGGTGGGCAGCGCTGCACCAGCACAGAGTATCGGGATGCAGCACGGCGCGCTTCCGCTGCCACCGGCAAAGTTCCGCGAACCGGCCGCGGCGCCCTCGCGTGCGGCGGTTGCCGGGATACCAGCAGACGACCAGCATCGCCTGCCAATGCGGCCGCCGCCTGCCTGCAGGAAGCGGGACCTCGGCGTGACACAGCGATCCACTGTCCAGGGCAGACGCGCCCCCTACCGTACGTCTACGTACGAACTCCGCCAGCCACCACACGGTGCATACCGGACGCTCCCATGTGCCACCGTGATATGTACCACCTTCCTTACGTAAGAATTCATAGTAGTCTCCTCGGATAGAATGGGTAGCTCTGAGGGATGAAGTAGTGAAGGCAGCAGAGGTTCAAGTAGGTAAAAAGACGAGGGCTAGTAGAAACCCTTGGGTAACAGAAGATATATTGAATTTAACTGATGAAACGAGAAAATATAAAAATGCAGTAAATGCAGCAGCAAAAAGGAATACAAACGTCTCAAACATGAGATCGACAGAAAGTGCAAAATGGCTAAGCAGGGATGGATAGAGGACAAATGTAAGGCCGTAGAGGCTTGTCTCACTAGGGGTAAGATAGATACTGCCTACAGGAAAATTAAAGAGACCTTTGGAGAAACCAGAACCACTTCTAGGAATATCAAGAGCTCAGATGGAAGCCCAGTTCTAAGCAAAGAATGGAAATCAGAAAGGTGGAAGGAGTATATAGAGGGTCCGTACAAGGGCGATGTACTTGAGGACAATATTATGGAAATGGAAGAGGATGTAGATGAAGATGAAATGGGAGATATGATACTGCGTGAAGAGTCTGACAGAGCACTGAAAGACCTGAGTCGAAACAAGGTCCCGGGAGTAGACAACATTCCATTAGAACTACTGACGGGCTTCGGAGAGCCGGTCCTGACAAAACTCTACCATCTGGTGAGCAAGATGTATGAGACAGGCGAAATACCCACAGACTTCAAGAAGAATATAATAATTCCAATCCCAAAGAAAGCAGGTGTTGACAGATGTGAAAATTACCGAACTATCAGTTTAATAAGTCACAGCTGCAAAATACTAACACGAATTCTTTACAGACGAATGGAAAAACTGGTAGAAGCCGACCTCGGGGAAGATCGGTTTGTATTCCGTAGAAGTATTGGAACACGTGAGTCAATACTGACCTTACGACCTATCTTACAAGAATTATTAAGGAAAGGCAAACCTACGTTTCTAGCGTTTGTAGACTTGGAGAAAGCTTTTGACAATGTTGACTGGAATACTCTCTTTCAAATTCTAAAAGTGGCAGGTGTAAAATACAAGGAGCGAAAGGCTATTTATATTTTGTACAGAAACCAGATGGCAGTTATAAGAGTCGAGGGGCATGAAAGGGAAGCAGTGGTTGGGAAGGGAGTGAGCCAGAAGCTATTTGAACAAGTGATTTATGTATTGCAGTAATACATTGTAGAGCATACTACTGAGTTCGTCTTCAGGTAGTGTCCGCGATTGTTATCTGTGTATATCTGTCGAAATTCAGTCTCTAGATCGCTTTCCCTTATTTACACAAGACAGGTTCGGCGTTCAGCTGCCCATCGCTCTTCAGATAATTTTTTAAGTGGGATAGTAACCCGCCGGATACGGAACTGAAACTTCACGGTCGTAACTACACTACTGGCCATTAAAATTGCAACACCAAGAAGAAATGCAGATGATAAACGGGTAATCATTGGACAAATATATTATACTAGAATTGACATGTGATTACATTTTCACGCAATTTGGGTGCATAGATCCTGAGAAATCAGTACCCAGAACAACCACCTCTGGCCGTAATAACGGCCTTGATACGCCTGGGCATTGAGTCAAACAGAGCTATACTAGAACTGACATGTGATTACATTTTCACGCAATTTCGGTGCATAGATCCTGAGAGATCGGTACCCAGAACAACCACCTCTGGCCGTAATAACGGCCTTGATACGCTTGGGCATTGAGTCAAACAGAGCTTGGATGGCGTGTACAGGTACAGCTGCCCATGTAGCTTCAACACGATAACACAGTTCACCAAGAGTAGTGACTGGCGTATTGTAACGAGCCAGTTGCTCGGCCACCATTGACCAGACGTTCTCAATTGGTGAGAGATCTGGAGAATGTGGTGGCCAGGGCTGCAGTCGAACATTTTCTGTATTCAGAAAGGCCCATACAGGACCTGCAGCATGCGGTCTTGCATTATCCTGCTGAAATTTAGGGATTCGCGGGGATCGAATGAAGGGTCGTAACACATCTTAAATGTAACGTCCACTTTTCAAAGGGCCGTCAATGCGAACAAGAGTTGACCGAGACGTGTAACCAATGGCATCCCATACCATCATGCCGAGTGATACTCCAGTATGGCGATGACGATTACACGCTTCCAATGTGCGTTCACCGCGATGTCGCCAAACACGGATGCGACCATCATGATGCTGTAAACAGAACCTGGATTCATCCGAAAAAATTACGTTTTGCCGTTGGTGACCCAAGTTCGTCGTTCAGTACACCATCGCAGGTGCTCCTGTCTGTGATGCAGCGTCAAGGGCAACTGCAGCCATGGTCTCCGAGCTGATTGTCCATGCTGCTGCAAACGCCATCGAACTGTTCGTGCAGATGGTTGTTGTCTTGCAAACGTCCCCATCTGTAGACTCATGGATCGGGATGTGGCTGCACGATCCGTTACATCCATGCGGATATGATGCCTGTCATCTCGACTGCTAGTGATACGAGGCCGTTGGGATCCAGCACGGCGTTCCGTATTACCCTCCTGAACCCACCGATTCCATATACTGCTAACAGTCATTGGATCTCGACCAACGCGAGCAGAATGTCGCGATACGATAAACCGCAATCGCGATAGGCTACAATCTGACCTTTATCAAAGTCGGAAACGTGATGGTACGCATTTCCCCGCCTTACACGAGGCATCACAACAACGTTTCACCAGCAACGCCGATCAACTGCTGTTTGTGTATGAGAAATCGGTTGGAAACTTTCCTCACGTCAGCACGTTGTAGGTGTCTCCACAGGCGCCAACCTTGTGTGAATGCTCTAAAAAGCCAATCATTTGCATATCACAGCATCTTCTTCCTGTCGGTTAAATTTCTCGTCTGTAGCACGTCATCTTCGTGGTGTAGCAATTTCAATGGCCAGTAGTGTAGGTTCGACGGGTATTGTGGAAACAAAAGAGAGCAACCAGGAGACAGTTTGGACAGTTTCGCCGGCCGAAGTGGTCGTGCGGTTAAAGGCGCTGCAGTCTGGAACCGCAAGACCGCTACGGTCGCTGGTTCGAATCCTGCCTCGGGCATGGATGTTTGTGATGTCCTTAGGTTAGTTAGGTTTAACTAGTTCTAAGTTCTAGGGGACTAATGACCTCAGCAGTTGAGTCCTATAGTGCTCAGAGCCATTTGAACCATTTCTTTTGGACGGTTTCATTTGAACAAAGGAGTGTCGATTTATCGAGTGTACCAAAACGCACAGGACTGTTTCAAGTTTTATAAAGTTTTTCCAAAGGACGTAACAACAGGTTCGATTTATCGTGAAAATCGAATTAGCGAAGTTCGTATGAGCAGGAGTCACTCCAGGACCTTGTATCGTTTCTACTATGCTTACAGCCCAATGTGAGCCTGCGTTATCCGCGATGTACCGGAACAGCGGTAGAGGGCGCGTCCTCTGGTTCTCCGTTCTGCCGCTGACTAAAAACGCGTCCTTGGGCATCGGGCACAGCCGTTAGCAGCAGAAGCGCGGATGCGGAGCGGTGAGCCGTGGCGTTCACCTGCGGGGAATGCGGCCGTTGCGCCGGCCTTGGCGAGGGTCGAACTCCTGGGTCGGTGACCGAGCCTCGTGCTAATGGCGCGAGGCGAAGCGAGAGCAGTTGATGGTCGACTCTGCAGCTGCTGCCTGCCCCAGCAGCGCATGGTTATCTCAAGAAGCGAACTGCAATATATGCGCAGTAAACCACTGCCAAGAAACAGCGAACCTCCCCAGACAACATGTTGGTCACCCCATTAAGGGGGGTAGGACGTCTAACGGGCCATCTTGGAGTACGCCACAGGACATTTTAGTTTCCACTGTCTATACTTTCATAAAACTTTGTCAGCATGACCAGGAAGGATTCAGGACTCACAATCATAGAAGTGGAAGTTCAAAAAAATTACAATAGAATTTTTTTTACATTTGGAAGTTCATCATTTTTTCACTTCTATTGGCTCCGTTTGTTGCTATAGGTACACGTTTCTTCATAAGTAAGAGAGTTTCTTCGATGAATTTTGCACAGCATACAAGCCATACTTGCAGGTGTATGAAACCCTAGAAATTATTTAATTTATGAAAAAATGAATGTGCTGTTACATTTTAAACTTCATGCTTAGAAAAAACTCAAATTTTATAGTTAATTATCTCCATTTTTACCACAGTTTTTAATAGTTTTGGAAAATTCTCGAGTTTCATACACCTGTAAGTATGGTTTGCATGCTGTACAAAATTCATCGAAGAATGTCCCTTACTTATGAAGAAAAGTGTACCTATAGCAACAAATGCAGCCAATGGTAAGTGAACAAAAGGTGAAATACAAATAAAAATTTTCTTATATTTTTGAACTTCCACCACTATAAGGGTAAATCCTGAATCCTTTCTGATTATTCTGACAAAGTTTTATCAATTTATTTTTAAAAGTATAGACAGTGGAAATTGAAAATTCCTGTGGTGTCTCTCCTGCTCCAAGTCATCCCGTTTGACGTCCTACCCGCCTTAAAGAGTCCATTATTCGCTTGCTAACATTGTAAATAGTACAGCACTGGTGCCATGCTGTATGAGAAGCTATACTGCTGAGGCAAGTCATAGTGCTGTGGCTGTGTCAGTCGGTTGAATGGATTCAGCGCAGTAACGTGGGTCGGTATGACGGTGAGACAGAGGAGCAAAAATGAGACTACAATATTATGTAAAGGACAGTTGCTACTCAGCATTATGGCGGATATGCTGAGTCGCAGAAAGACACAACAACAAAAATTGCCACAAAATGAGCTTTCGGCCAACAAAACCTTTGTCGAAAAAGACAACAGACAGACATACAGACAGACAAAACACACACACACACACACACACACACGCACATACATACACACATGCGCGCACGCGTACGCAAACGCAACGCTTCAGCTGACAAAGACTGTGGTCGTGTGTGGTGGTGTGCGTTTGAGTGTGTGTGTATGTGTGTGTGTGTCTGTGTGTGTCGTCTTTTTCCGACAAAAGCTTTGTTGTGCCCATCTGCGACTCAGCGTTTCCGCTATATGGTGAGTAGCAACTACCCTTTTCATAATACTGTTATATTCGTTCCCGCATTTTCCATCGTTTGATTAATAATTCTTGACATTATAAGAAGCGGCGAAAGCGATCTTAATGTAATTTGTTGAATTTTAAAAAATTCAAAAATCTTTTAATTTTTAGATGTGGATTGCAGAGTTCCTAGATAACGGAACGCAGCATGTCATGCTCAGTGGAGAGAAGTCTTCTGAAGTAAGAGTGATTTCAGGTGTGCCGCGGGGTAGTCTCGTAGGACCGCTGCTATTCACAATGTATACAGGGTGTTACAAAAAGGTACGGCCAAACTTTCAGGAAACATTCCTCACACACAAATAAAGAAAAGATGTTATGTGGACATGTATCCGGAAACGCTTAATTTCCATGTTAGAACTCATTTTCGTTTCGTCCATCTACGCTCAATGGAGCACGTTATCATGATTTCATACGGGATACTCTACCTGTGCTGCTAGAACATGTGCCTTTACAAGTACGGCAAAGCATGTGGTTCATGCACGATGGAGCTCCTGCACATTTCAGTCGAAGTGCTCGTACGCTTCTCAACAACAGATTCGGTGAGCGATGGATTGGTAGAGCCGGACCAATTCCATGGCCTCCACGCTCTCCTGACCTCAACCCTCTCGACTTTCATTTATGGGGGCATTTGAAAGCTCTTGTCTACGCAACCCCGGTACCAAATGTAGAGACTCTTCGTGCTCGTATTGTGGACGGCTGTGATACAGTACGCCATTCTCCAGGGCTGCATCAGCGCATCAGGAATTCCACGCGACGGAGGGTGGATGCATGTATCCTCGCTAACGGAGGACATTTTGAACATTTCCTGTAACAAAGTGTTTGAAGTCACGCTGGTACGTCCTGTTGCTGTGTGTTTCCTTTCCATGATCAATGTGATTTGAAGAGAAGTAATAAAATGAGCTCTAACGTGGAAAGCAAGCGTTTCCTGACACATGTCCACATAACATATTTTCTTTCTTTGTGTGTGAGGAATATTTCCTGAAAGTTTGGCCGTACCTTTTTGTAACACCCTGTATAAATGACCTTGTGGATAACATCGGAAGTTCACTGAGGCGTTTTGCGGATATTGCTGTAGTATATCGGGAGGGCCGCCCATTGTGGCCGAGCGGTTCTAGGCACTTCAGTATGGAACCGCGCGACCGCTACGGTCGCACGTTCTAAGCCTGCCTCGGGCATGCATGTGTGTGATGTCCTTAGGTTTAAGTAGTTCTAAGTTGTAGGGGACTGATGACCTCAGATGATAAGTCTCATAGTGCTCAGAGCCATTTGAACCATATATCGAGAAGTTGTAACAATGCAAAATTGTACTGAAATGCAGAATGATCTGCAACGAATTGACACATGGTGCAGGGAATGACAATTGTATCTCAATGTTGACAAGTGTAATGTGCTGCGAATACATAGAAAGAAAGATCCTTTATCATTTAGCTACAATATAGCATATCAGCAACTGGAAGCAGTTAATTCCATAAACTGTCTGGGAGTATGCATTACGAGTGATTTAAAATGGAATGACCAGATAAAACTAATCGTCGGTAAAGCAGATGCCGGACTGATAGTCATTGGAAGAATGTTAAAGAAATGCAGTCCGAAAACAAAGGAAGTAAGTTACTGTACACATGTTCGCCCACTGCTTGAATACTGCTCACCGGTGTGGGATCCGTACCAGATAGGGTTGATAGAAGAGATGGAGATGATCCAACGGAGAGCAGCTTGCTTCGTTACTGGATCATTTAGTAATCACGAAAGCGTTACGGAGATGATAGATAAACTCCAGTGGAAGACTCTGCAGGAGAGTCGCTCAGTAGCTCGGTACGGGCTTTTGTTGAAGTTTCGAGAACATACCTTCACCGAGGAGTCAAGCAGTATATTGCTCCGTCCTACGTATATCTCGTGAAGAGACCATGAGGATAAAATCAGAGGGATTAGAGCCCACACAGAGGCATACCGACAATCTTTCTTTCCACGAACAATACGAGACTGGAATAGAAGGGAGAACCGATAGAGGTACTCAAGGTACCCTCCGCCACACACCTTCAGGTGGGCTGCGGAGTATGGATGTAGATGTAGATGTAGATGGTTTTACACAAGACGATGCCTAGCTACTTTTGGTTGTAAGCAACAACCATTTTCTGGTCTGTAAACGAGCGAAATACAGAAAGTCGCCTTACAACCTCTTTAAAAAGTAATATTCAAAATAGCAATGTTCGAAGAAATTCCAAAACACAAAAGTGAAACCTACTAATCTGGTTAAATGGCAGAACATAAGAACGTAAGTAAAAAGCGTATATATGCAGGTTGATCTAAAATTACGTGCACACTATTTCAGAGAAAGCATTTACTCAGAGTTTTCGTTACGCAGAGTCTCAACGTGACCACCACCACGATTAACGCTCTCAAACTAACGTTCAACTGTAGAATATAGTGCCAGAAAACACACAGTTTTGTGGAAATGTTGGATATCACGCCTCTTATTCTATCCTTGACTTCTTTGAGGTCTCTCACTTTTGTATTACACACGCGATCCTTTGTCATACTCCATAAGCGAAAGTCATAGGTTGTGAGATCCGGAGATTGGAGAGGCCATAACAATCATCTGTCGTGACCAATCCAACACTTTGGGAACGTCTGATCAAGACAAGAACGAACGGAAAGAGCTAAAAGGGGCGGTGTACCATCATGTTGGAAATAGTCTTGGAGGAGGAGCTCATGGCGAAGCAAAACCGAGGTTTTCATCTTTAACTACCCTTCTCGTCTAAGATGTTGGTGCATGTTATCGATGGCAAACTCTTCCAGCATTTGCAAGTAGTCACGTGCATTCACCTATGGGACTGTAAAGAAAAATCGGCCAAGTACAACGGTAGGGGTCACGGCACAGCACACATTTACCTTCGGCGATGTACGTTCATGATCACTAACGATGAACGGTACGTGTATTTTAAATGCCGCAGAAAATTGTGTTATGACGATTGTTATTACCACTGGTATGAAAGGTAGCTTCGTGAGTGACAATAATTCGTCTAACAATGCCTTGCTGCATCGCATTGTCCGCTGTGGAATCCCTCTTTCCAGACTGCAACGTCTCGTCGATTCTGATGGACTCCGTAGCGTGGCCTCCTGCACTTAACCAATGTATGCTTCACTTCTTCCAGCTTCTTGTCGACCCACATTTCAGTAATAACTGGCTGCTGCTGACCCAGCTGCTACAAACTTCTGGTAAATGCGAAAAATTCCTAAATGAGTTGGTGGCCGTCTATCTGGAAATCGTTCCACAAACGTTAATCGCAGTTCTGCTGCCGACTGCACAGCTTCCATAATTTTGCAATCACTCTTCTCTGCTCCATTGTAAGTCTGTCAGCCTCGGATTTTAACAATTTGGAATAAAAATGTTGGTATAAATTTGACTCGCCCCATTTTACAGTCGGCTATACAATGTTACAACAACAACAACAAAATTTGAGCTTTCGGTATAACATACCATGCTCATACTAAACAAAAGAATGAACGCAAGTTGGATGTCCCAATGTGCCAGTAACAATCACCATGCGGTGACTTGCATTTCTGTGGAACGCAACGACAAAGTTGAGCCTGGCTGTACACTGTAGGAATACACGAGAACAAGCAAATATTCTAACAATTTTTTTACATGCAAGTAAAATTAAAAATTTTAAAATGAATGGGGGGAACAAAGCTAGAAACCTATCTCTCATCGTGAAAATGTCAACGTGTCACCTACGGAACTAATATACGATGGAACTGTTATCTGTAAATGAATACAAAGATTCCACTGTTGCTCTGAAAATTTAAGAGCATATCATCCTCATATAAGATGCAGACCTGAGAAACTGGTTGTACAACGAAAAATCACATCAAGCATTAACTCGCAAATTTTATGGAAGGAAAGTTCAGTGAGAAAACTTTTATGCACTAGTGCAAATACTGAAAATGTTTCTACGTACACCTTTGTGTCGTTAATATTACTTTGTAAAGAGGTTGTCTACAGATATGTAGATGGCTCTTATTTGCAACTAATTTTAATTTTCTTATGTAAATTCGATCCAGTCATTAAAAAGAGTTTTTTCAAATCAAATTTTAACAGGAGCTAACATGTTTGGAAGTGTTCAGGGCCACACCGTGAATGAATTTGCCCGATATGTTGGTGAATCAACTCAGACTGTCCAAAGCTTCTACTCGGAATGGGGTACCGCTCTCAGAAATGTAACGCGGTAGAAGATTAATAGTCGTAAAAAGTACTTAACAGACAGGGACCAGAGGAATTGTCAGTAAAACCCTCTCTGGAACCAGACAGGAACTGGTGCTGTCAGAGAACCCAGCACATGTCTATGTGAATCAGCTCCAGAGCGAACATTGCAAATGGAACGCAATGCAATGGACATTCGCCGGCCACTGTGGCCGAGCGGTTCTAGGCGCTTCAGTCCGGAACCGCCCTGCTGCTACGGTCGCAGGTTCGAATCCTGCCTCGGGCACAGATGTGTGTGATGTCATTAGGTTAGTTAGGTTTAGGTAGTTGTAAGTCTAGGGGACTGTTGACCTCAGATGATAAGTACCATAGTGCTTAGAGCTATTTGAACCATTTTGAGCAATGGACATTCGCAGTCGGATATCTCGCGAAAGGCTATTGCTCACAGTGATACATATAAGTGCACGGTTTCAGTGGGCTCAACAACTCAACAACTCGTCAGTTGCTGATTGGATGCGTTCATTGGATCCAGCAAGTCATGATTTTGCATCTGTTCAAACGTTGCAACGCGTGCAGTCCAGCGACGTACCAGTAATACGTTTACCCCACAATGTCTGAAGCTTTCTTTTCATGTGCGTCAGCAAACTAATAAAGAAACATCACACAAACGACAATGAAAGATTTTTTGATGGTTCACTAAGCCATAATTGGAGGTCTACGTAAGTGGGCGTCAAGTCTCACTTTTCGTGAGACCGTGCTTGTCCTTGCTTCGTATATTCTCTCCCCCCCCCCCCCTTCTTCATTAAAAACATTTTTTCAGCAATGCATTTATTTTATTTGAAATAGTAAACTGTATGTGCCAATGCACACAGGAATAGCATTATTAATATTAATATTCTTGAGATATATGATTTCTATTACAGGTTTTTGCTAATACTCTAAAACAACTTCATAAATACAAGAAAATGTTAGTCATATAATAATTTCTGGCAAGTAATAATTTACTACTCTCAGTAAATAATTCTTTACGGTGCGTTTTATCATAAGCTTCAAAACAATTATTTTTCACAATTCATGAATACCTTCCACATTTGACCGACATGCCCCTATCTTGAAACTTCGGACAGGTTTCCTTTATTTTGAGGTATTTATTGATTCGACAAATTTTGGAAGTTGGCCAACCTAACTTCTGTAAATGGCTGCAGCACAGCTTTTCTTGGCCTTTTTTTCACATTTTCTTCATCATCTACATCGTCACTGTCAGAGGAATTCAATGTAGAAGGATATCCTAGCTAATGGTGCGACACCTTAACGCTCTTAATGTATACAAGGCAGTTTCTTCAAGCTCAGTAGGACAATCTTCAGTCAAAAACGAGAATTCGCTATCTTCCTAATCAGATAATTCCATATTGCTATCATTGAAAAGAGCTTCTAATTGCTCATCAGTTAATATTTTATGCATTTTTGTTGAGTGTAAAAGAAACAGTTATTTCAGTATTCCATTACCGAAGACCAAATTCAAATTATTAAAAATGCATTGTGACCTGCGGTCCACATATGAGGGTCTTCGAAAATGGGTTATTTCATGGCAACGAACAAAATGAATAGAAATCTGAACTAATTCTCAATATCTAGAAAAGTCAGCGTACGTTAGGAAAAAATTTAGATTGTCGGTCTAATATTTAGGCACAGTAATTACTTACATACTTTTTCGATTTGTACAAGTAACCATCGTCTGCACACGAAAAGCTGTAAACTAACTTTCCAAGGTTCTCCGCTTTGGTTTTAAAACTAAAAACTGGATGTCGATACTCTCTAACCATCGGTCTATAAGCGTAAAAGTACATCTGTATACAGAGGCAAGAAAAAGAGCAAAATTCCACGGATATGGACTGAGAGAGCGAAGAAGTTAGGCCAGAGGTGGTTCTATGATTTTTGTGGGTGCTTTTCGAACCATGACTTGGACTCATTAATTCAGGTTACCGCACTCATGAACCACAATTTTTATATTTGCATTATCGTTGTCGAAGTGTTGCTCCTCTCTTCTATATCGTCATGATGCTGTAGGCACGCTTGTCCTCTAAGACGAGAACAGCCGTCTTTAGTGGGCTGCAGGCATACGCTCCTTGTTTGACAAACAGTCATCCAGTCACGCGTCGACTGGTTCACTAGCTCACCCGATCGGAATCCCATTGGAGCAGCTGGTGAAAAGTAGTAATCAACAAACCCAACATTTTGTGGCTGTACGGAATCCAATCATCAATGTGTGGCTTTAGCGGAATATGGTAAACCGAGAGAAATTTGTCAACTCCGCTTCGCCGAATTTAGACCGTTATCATAGCTAGCCAGTGTGTTACTCAGTACTTGAGTAATGTCTCCGGAAGGTGGTTAATTTTTCGTTCGATGTGTTCATCGATGGATCTTAGAAATGTTATGGTTCTTCCTTTCTTTCCTTCTTTCGCTGGCGCCTTGTCCCGCAGTTTCGCAGGATTGGCACGGTTAGTCTGCGAGTCGTGTAACTGAGGCGGAACGTGGGGACCAGCCCGGTATTCACCTAGCGGGATGTGGAAAACCGCCTAAAAACAACATCCAGGCTGGCCAACGCACCGGCTGACGTCGGTAATCCACCGGGCGGGTTCTATTCGGGGCCAGCGCGCCTACCCGAGTCGTAGCATAGCAAGCGAGCACGTATGTCAAACAAACAAAGCGACAGCGCCGTAGTGGAGTCCGATAGGTGCTGAAACACCACTCTATGGCTGCCAGTGCCGTTATATTAACGGCAGCTTACAACTTAATGAATGGCGGAAGTGGAAAATCTGTTCATTCTTTACTAACAAAGAGAGAGGAGATCATAGTGCGACACTGGAAGCTTCTCATTCGCTTGGAAGCTGCTTTACATTATGAGTACCCAACCATCTAAACCGTATTTGCTGTCAATACCTGTCCACTTCCTTTAGCTCTAGCTCTGGTGTCCCAGGGACGATCTACGATGTTTATTCCTGTAGCCTCTGTCGCCCACATGAAATATATAGCCAGATAGCAACATGTTATCGAGGCAGGCTGATGGTGCAGAACGTGTTACTTTAATGTCCAAGTAACAGGTACGCAGCATTTAATGCGACTGGAGTCGATACTCATTTATATTTTTTGATTTCCTTCAGTGTGGGTGGAGTGCTGAGGAGAAGGACCGTTCTTCAGTCAAAATTGTTTTGACTATTACAATGATGTTAAAATATGGAATAAAATTATTGCTTTAAATCTGTACATGGAAGAAACGTTTAACATTTTCAATATGTTAATGTGTTAAAAAAAAGACTAAGAAGACTGGTAATTTGTACACTAGTTAAAATCTTGTAGTGAAAATGATATGAATCCTGGTCTGAAATTGTGTTTTTGATCATGTATGGAAAAATAACAAGTTTATGATATAGGTGAAAAGACGATTCTGTAATGGGGCAATAAAAAAACCGTAAGGGGCATCTCAAAGTGATTTGAAGGGACGTTGTAGATTATAACTGCTAAGAAAAGTATAAGTTCGGACATACTAAATGGTTTTAAAATGGAAGTTATCTGATGTTTCGGTTGAAGAGAATGGGCAATCATCCAGGACCATTACAGATGTGATATGGGTGTAATGGCGCAGCTGGGTACCTAGGTTAGAGACGCAGGATATACGAGTCGTGTTTTTTAAGTAAGTACCGCTTTGAAATTAAAAAAAGATGTGCTAAGATATCGCAATAATTTTCTTTTTACATGAAAGCCTGTACCTTAATCTACGCACTGACGCCATTACAGTCTGATTCTTCCTTGTTTACGTTGTGTACTGACTGTTTAAGATGCCTCCGATACTCCCCTGAGTTCCGCCGACTGTGAAGTATGGGGCTGTTATAAGATTTCTTAGTGCTAAAGGCCTAAAAGCGATCATATTCATAATGAGATCTGTGCAGTTTACGGAGAAAACATTACTGTTGATGGAATGGTAAGAAAGTGGGTGAGAGCATTTAAAGATGGCCGCACAAATGTGCGTGATGAACAACGGAGTGGGCGCCCTTCGGTCGTTAATGAATGTTTGGTGCAGGAAGTGGACAATAAGGTGAGAGAAAACAGACGCTTTACGATTTCCTCCTTGCGGGATGACTTTCCTAATGTTTCTCGTAGTGTTTTGAATGGCTTTGTGACCGAGCACTTGAATTACCGAAAATTGTGCGCACGTGGGGTTGATGAATGTGCATGATTTCCTAAGCCAAATTGTTACGGGCGATGACATATGGGTGACCTACGCCACACTAGAATCAAAGCAACAGTCCATAGAAGTTGAGCAAGGGCATCGTTTTGCTGCAAGACAGCCGGCCGGAGTGGCCAAGAAGGTTCTAGGCGCTACAGTCTGGAACCACTCGGCCGCTACGGTCGCAGGTTCGAATCCTGCCTCGGGCATGGATGTGTGTGATGTCCTTAGGATAGTTAGGTTTAAGTAGTTCTAAGTTCTAGGGGACTGATGACCTCAGAAGTTAAGTCCCATAGTGCTCAGAGCCATTTGCTGCAAGACAATGCCCGTCCGCATGTGGCAAATCAGACCAAAGATCTCATCAGATCTTTTCGATGGGAAACTCTAGATCATCCTCCGTACACCCCTGATCCTGCGCCCAGTGACTACCATCTGTTCCTGCACTTGAAGAAACACCTGGGCGATCAGCGTCTTCAGGACGATAACGAAGTCAAAACAGTGATGGTGCAGTGATTAACAAGTTAGGCGGCAGACTTCTATGAGGACGGTATTCAAAAACTGGTACGACAGTGTGACAAGTGCGTCAGTATTGATGGAAATTATGTAGAAAAGTAAAAAGTGGTTCAAATGGCTCTCAACACTATGGGACTTAACATCTGTGGTCATCAGTCCCCTTGAACTTAGAACTACTTAAACCGAACTAACCTAAGGACATCACACACATCCATGTCCGAGGCAGGATTCGAACCTGCGACCGTAGCGATCACGCGGTTCCAGACTGAAGCGCCTAGAACCGCACGGCCACACCGGCCGGCTGTAGAAAAGTAGATTAAGTTACCGGCTTTCATGTAAAAATAAAATTATTTGGTTATCTTAGCACGTCTTTTTTTAATTTCAAAACGGTACTTATTTAACAAACACGCTTCGCATAATGCTGGAATTGGATTCTATAGTTCACATGCTGGGTTCGGAAGCATTCTGTACGGAGGACGTGTCCCGCTGGGTGCTTTGGCATAGGGTGCGAATCGAGGAAGACAATCGAGTTCAGAATGCAAGGCCGACTGCATGTCTCTCGAGAATTTCAAGGAACTGGAAAATTTTGGAGGGGGAAACGTCTAGCCAACACTGACGTAGGGTATGATGGGACAGATGAGGAATTAAGAAAAAAATGGTTCAAATGGCTCTGAGCACTATGGGACTCAACTGCTGAGGTCATTAGTCCCCTAGACCTTAGAACTAGTTAAACCTAACTAACCTAAGGACATCACAAACATCCATGCCCGAGGCAGGATTCGAACCTGCGACCGTATCGGTCTTGCGGTTCCAGACTGCAGCGCCTTTAACCGCACTGCCACTTCGGCCGGCCGAGGAATTAAGAGTTGAGGATGACAGAAGGATGTAGGCACCAGGTGTTAGTAATTGTAGTACTTTTTGTGCTTTATGGTACATGGTGAGGAAGTATGAATCAACAAAAAAATGGTTCAAATGGCTCTGAGGACTATGGGACTTAACTTCTGAGGTCATCAGTCCCCTAGAACTTAAAACTACTTAAACCTAACTAACCTAAGGACATCACACACATCCATGCCCGAGGCAGGATTCGAACCTGCGACCGTAGCGGTCGCGCTGTTCCAGACTGTAGCGCATAGAACAGCTCGGCCACCCCGGCCGGCCTATGAATTAACAGTTTAGTTCTAACTACTTTACTGTGCAAGTTAAGGGAGTGGTATGGCTGGAGATGGAAAGATGGAATTCGGGACAATGGAATCGTCGAGTGTTGCGGCCAAAGATGGCGGCTTTTCTTTTCTTCTCTATAGCTGTTACACAACTCAAACAGGAGAGTCAGGTGAACTTGGAAAGATGCATTTGCCAAGTGCGAGGATGTGCAGAAGTCGAAACTGTTAATGGGTACATTTTTTATATGTGTACATACAGTTTTTCGATGAAAGCACTGCCAGATATATATTTATTGTATTCTTTTAAGAAGTGCCACATCTTGTTCGATGAAGACGACAGAACAGTGTTGACAATGTGACGTGTTTGTTGTAGCGATGGTTACTGTTGGCGCTGGTGGCTGTGGCGGCGGTGGGGGCCCGACCCGCGGAGGACGCTGCTGAAGAGCCGGAGCCTTCCACAAGGACCGCCAGAGCGCAGTACGGCAGCCTCAAGTAAGCGCTCCCTCAAGCGGACGATGGACGAACTAACTGTACTAACCCACGGCCGGTGACGGTTAGTCTGGGGGCGGTAGGCTGCCAATACTTGTTGGAATTATACGCTGCTAGTCGACTACTCCCGGTACAGTATGATCTGAGATAGTAGAATATAAATTGCTTGAACTGATGCTTCCAGGAGTACAGGAGGTAACAGTGTAACCCACGTGTATTAACTTACTGGATCGATGATTGCAGAACCACACGTACCATAAATCTCGATGTGATTACGTAGGCTTTCCAGGCGTAATAAGTCTTGAAAGTCTCTTCAGGTTTTGCTGCCGGATCCTAAAATCAACTTGACTCGACGTTTCGGCGATCCAACTGGTCGCCATCTTCAGGAAAATGCTTCCTCTGCTGATGAGTCCCGCTGAGAACTGACGCCAGGTAGCAAATCGACGTCCTATATAGGCCACCGTTCAGTACACGGCGCATGCGCCGCCTATCACGGTTTCTGGCTTCCAAAACAGGGAGGTGGCGCCGTCCTTAGTGAAACACTGCTGGCAACGATATATCGCAATCAAGGCCGCACCGAAGAACGTTCAGTTTTGGTGCGAGGTAACACAGGATTCCACGTCTTGCTAACAAGGGAACCTCCCCATCGCACCCCTCTCAGATGTAGTTATAAGATGGCACAGTGGATAGGCCTTGAAAAACTGAACACAGATCAAATCGAGAAAACAGGAAGAAGTTGTGTGGAACTATTAAAAAATAAGCAAAATATACAAACTGAATAGTCTATGTGCAAGATAAGGAACATCAAGGAGCACATGAGCTTGTAGCGCCGCGGTCCCGTGGTTAGCGTGAGCATCTGCGGAACTAGAGGTCCTTCGTTCAAGTCAAGATCATACTTCACAGGATCATTTCTGTAGTATGTCTTCAACTCTCTCTAGTTCAAAGCTTCAAGTCTTCCCTCCAGAGAAAATTTTATAGCCGACACGGTAGCTCAGCGTGTTTGGTAATAAAAAAAACTGAGTTAATTGATCATCAACGAACTTAAACGGATGTTTTACGACGTCCGCCCTGAGCAGATGCAACGAACGAAGCGAAGAAAATGAGATTATAAAGAAAAAAAAAAGTCCTCTCTCAGATGAAAAATTTTTTTCGGTTTATGTGACAAACTCTTATGTTTTCATCACTTTTTAGTAGTGATTATCACATCCACAAGAAAACCTAAATCGAACGAGGTAGAAGAATCTTTTTACCCATTCGCCAAGTGTACAAGTTAGGTGGGTCGACAACATATTCCTGTCATGTGACGCACATGCCGTCACCAGTGTCGTATAGAATATATCAGACGTGTTTTCCTGTGGAGGAATCGGTTGACCTATGACCTTTCGATCAAACGTTTTTGGTTCCCATTGGAGAGACACGTCCTTTCGTCTACTAATCGCACGGTTTTGTGGTGCGATCGCAAAACACAGACACTAAACTTATTACAGTGAACAGAGACGTCAATAAACGAACGGACAGATCTTAACTTTGCGAAAATAAAGAAAATAAATTTTTAACTCGAGGGAAGACATGAACCATAGACCTCTCGTTCCACTGCTGCTCACGCTAACCACGGGACCACGCCGCTCCTGAACTCGCAGTAGCATTGATGTTGCATATCTCAAGCATGGACTATATTTTGCTTATTTTTTCATAGTTCCACACAACTTCTTCCTGTTTTCTAGATTGATCTGTGTTCAGTTTTTCAAGGCCTATCCACTGTGCCAACTTATAACTACATCTGAAGGGGGTGCGATGGGGAGGTTCCCTTGTAAGAGGAAACCCATTGTCTCTGTTGATTAAATTGTCGGCCAACCTAATTTCAATCGCCTCTTTATAGACACTGTTGCAAAAACCTGAAACGTTGGCAACCACAACAGTTTCCTCAAATTTCATATTGTGTCCCTCATTTAGGCAGTGTTCTGCTACCGCCGATTTTTCCGGCTGCTGTAGCCTTGTATGACGGCGATGTTCCACACACCTGTCTTACATTGGCGTACATTGGCCGTTCTATTCGCACAGTGTGTGGAACATCGCCGTCATACGAGGCTACAACAGCCGGAAAAATCGGCGGTAGCAGAACACTGCCTAAATGAGGGACACAATATGAAATTTGAGGAAACTGTTGTGGTTGCCAACATTTCCGGTTTTTGGAACAGTGTCTACACTCCTGGAAATTGAAATAAGAACACCGTGAATTCATTGTCCCAGGAAGGGGAAACTTTATTGACACATTCCTGGGGTCAGATACATCACATGATCACACTGACAGAACCACAGGCACATAGACACAGGCAACAGAGCATGCACACTGTCGGCACTAGTACAGTGTATATCCACCTTTCGCAGCAATGCAGGCTGCTATTCTCCCATGGAGACGATCGTAGAGATGCTGGATGTAGTCCTGTGGAACGGCTTGCCATGCCATTTCCACTTGGCGCCTCAGTTGGACCAGCGTTCGTGCTGGACGTGCAGACCGCGTGAGACGACGCTTCATCCAGTCCCAAACATGCTCAATGGGGGACAGATCCGGAGATCTTGCTGGCCAGGGTAGTTGACTTACACCTTCTAGAGCACGTTGGGTGGCACGGGATACATGCGGACGTGCATTGTCCTGTTGGAACAGCAAGTTCCCTTGCCGGTCTAGGAATGGTAGAACGATGGGTTCGATGACGGTTTGGATGTACCGTGCACTATTCAGTGTCCCCTCGACGATCACCAGTGGTGTACGGCCAGTGTAGGAGATCGCTCCCCACACCATGATGCCGGGTGTTGGCCCTGTGTGCCTCGGTCGTATGCAGTCCTGATTGTGGCGCTCACCTGCACGGCGCCAAACACGCATACGACCATCATCGGCACCAAGGCAGAAGCGACTCTCATCGCTGAAGACGACACGTCTCCATTCGTCCCTCCATTCACGCCTGCCGCGACACCACTGGAGGCGGGCTGCACGATGTTGGGGCGTGAGCGGAAGACGGCCTAACGGTGTGCGGGACCGTAGCCCAGCTTCATGGAGACGGTTGCGAATGGTCCTCGCCGATACCCCAGGAGCAACAGTGTCCCTAATTTGCTGGGAAGTGGCGGTGCGGTCCCCTACGGCACTGCGTAGGATCCTACGGTCTTGGCGTGCATCCGTGCGTCGCTGCGGTCCGGTCCCAGGTCGACGGGCACGTGCACCTTCCCCTTCCGCCGACCACTGGCGACACATCGATGTACTGTGGAGACCTCACGCCCCACGTGTTGAGCAATTCGGCGGTACGTCCACTCGGCCTCCCGCATGCCCACTATACGCCCTCGCTCAAAGTCCGTCAACTGCACATACGGTTCACGTCCACGCTGTCGCGGCATGCTACCAGTGTTAAAGACTGCGATGGAGCTCCGTATGCCACGGCAAACTGGCTGACACTGACGGCGGCGGTGCACAAATGCTGCGCAGCTAGCGCCATTCGACGGCCAACACCGCGGTTCCTGGTGTGTCCGCTGTGCCGTGCGTGTGATCATTGCTTGTACAGCCCTCTCGCAGTGTCCGGAGCAAGTATGGTGGGTCTGACACACCGGTGTCAATGTGTTCTTTTTTCCATTTCCAGGAGTGTATAAAGAGGCGATTGATTTTAGGTTGGCTGATAATTTAATCAACGAAGACAATGGGTTTCCTCTTAGCAAAATGTGGAATCCTGTGTTACCTCACACCAAAACTGAACGTTCTTCGGTGCGGCCTTGATTGCGATATGTCGTTGCCAGCAGTGTTTCACTAAGGGCGGCGCCACCTCCCTGTTTTGGAAGGCAGAAACCGTGATGGGCGGCGCATGCGCCGTCTACTGAACGGTGGCCTATATGGGACGTCGATTTGCAACCTGGCGTCAGTTCTCAGCGGGACTCATCAGCAGAGGCAGCATTTTCCTGAAGATGGCGACCAGTTGGATCGCCGAAATGTCGAGTCAAGTTGATTTTAGGATCCGGCAGCAAACCCGAAGAGACCTTCAAGACCATAAATCTTTCGTCACACATTTTATAGCATTAATGGATTTGACTGACTTTAAGACACATGATGTGTGTAACAATCACACCAATTCAGCAGCTTGGCTCGAAGACATAGGCCCATAAAAAACTCTGATGACTGCACGAAATGTCATTACTTTTTTCCTAATTTTTATTATTTGAAACAGCAATTCAAACTAAATTCATAAGCTTATCGTGTCAAAGCCGTTTTGTCTATAGGACGCGTGTATATAAAAATATGAAATTATCTCTCACATTGAAAAGAGACATTCAGTTTCCTCGTTCTCCTGTAAAATGTACAAACACGGACTTACTTCATTTCTGCAATCAGCGTTTCAGATATTTGGTTATTGGGATGTATCTACTGAATATTCTGTCCTAAAACTTACTAAGTGAATATAATTACCATTAACAATGTCCTTGATGAAAGAAAAAACAAAACTGAAGCATTGTCCTTTCCATACACTCATAAAATGTTCATAGAATCGCGTATTTTTTTCTACAGTTTGTTCACAGGATTATTTGAACGAATCATTGATTAAAAATACCAGATAGCAATAAAAAATAGACAATCGATGTAACACTTTTTAATTGAATACAGGAACGAACAGACGACCGGATAATGCTCTTGTTTATCGAGTAAACTGCATGCACGCTGTTGACACACATTTTCGCCGGTTTTCTCGAACGAGTACCGGAGGAAAGTGAATGGCACAACAGATTTTTTTCTGTCGGAGTTCACTGGGGCTGCTCTTCGAGATGACGTTACACAACGACAAATTTTGTTTCTGTCGCTGACCATACACATCCAGTAACACACCAGGGTATCGGTCGACACGGAAGATCTTTAACACTAAAGGTGAGTTGTGGTTGACGTTTGCATTAATTTTAACATCTAACTTTCACGCAGAACTAACAGAAATTCGGAGAACTGTCTCTTACTTCTTATTTCTCTACATTTTGGGGTTTTCCTTATGAAATACGTCCATTTGCATCACCAGTCATGCATCAGGTAGTAGCTGATAATGACTACCATTAACGAAATAAACTTCCAAATACTTATCGAGTAAGAATCTTTCATATTAGGAAGGCAGATCTTTGTTGATGATCCTACATGAAAATGGTTACATGTATTTCACCATACTGCCTCAGGTGATCGACCCAATTCGTTTACAAGTTTAGTATTCACTAGATACAGAGTATAACACAAAGAAAGGTAGAGGTAAAATTAAGTGGTACTCTTACCCGCTTAGACAACGAACCGCGAGCGTAGTTTTCTTGCATCTGTACTGCAACATCATACAAGCTAGAATTTGCAACAAGGCACAGTTTCTAAACTGATACCTTATATGGGATATTGCACTTTATTGCCATAGCGATACCATTTCAAGCGAATATACATAAACTGTAACGTCACCCAGTATATAGACCACATGTTTTTAGCCAGACGAGCGTTCGTCGAGATCTCATTGTAAACGCATGGCAGAACCGTACAATTTATTACAGTCGAGTTAGTGTAGGTAATGAATTGATCGCACGTACAGTAGATGCTTTTATTCACCGAAGCTACTTACTGCACCCATTAGTGCCCGTCACCATTCAAGATATGCGTAATTCAGACAACAAACAAGTTATCGGTAAGAATCTGTTCAAATTAAGGTCCTATTCTACTTCATAACTTATGAAAGAAATGCCCTTGATGAGTCTTCATTTACCGAGAAACTTCGACTAGTTAAAAAGGATTGTTTGTTGCGTGTTTTGATGTGAGGAACTCTTGCTGTCGATCGTTACCATAAAAATGCACATACGTCAATTTTTGTTTTCGTTCGTTCAAAGTGTTTCGAATTTTCCACAAATTATTTCATTTAGATTCGAATCCATATGATGCCGTTGTGCGCAAAACCAGTTGTAATCGTGATCCGTTGCAATAAAACGATGGATTTCACGATCGATTGCTGTTCTTTTCTTCATGCCTGTAAATAATTTCTCCAGTAAGACATGTTCGAGCAGCGAAAAATTCGAAGCACTGAATTAAAAGATTGGGAAGCCAAGCATAACAAAATTAAAATCAGTAATTTGTTACATCTGCCGACGTTATTGTGCTATTTCCAAGCCGCTCAAACATACTGAGCATACAGATCACTTCCTCAGATACCTTATACGCTAAAAGTCGTAAATCTTTAACACGCAAAACAGAAATTACTTGTTTGACAGACAGATGATGTATCGGCCTACAGCAGTCCTCCACTCTTCAGGTTTTAGTTCAAAATGTGTGTGAATTCTTTATGGCACTTAACTGCTTAGGTCATCAATCTCTAAGCTTACACACTACTTAACCTAAATTATCCCAAGGACAAACACACACACCCATGCCCGAGGGAGGACTCGAACCTCCTCCGGTCAGGTTTTAGTCTACCTTATGTTATTCCAATAAGGTAGTAGATCTTTTTTTTACTCTTCTAACTATGCTTGTGTCGCTGTCAAGTTCCAAATCTCAAAAGGTTCTCATTTTTCCCGTAAAAGAACTTTGTTACTTTCACGACTTGGAGCTCACACGTCAGAAGCAAACCTCAGAACTTTACATTTGAGTACCAAACAATCAGGAGAAGTACTACGAAAGAAGAAGAGCCCTCCTTCGGCAGCAGAACTAACATGCACTATATGAATTTGTGTATGTTGTTTTCTTTTCTGCCAATCTTTACGTTTTCCACGAAGCAAAAATTCTTTTAGTCGTAAGCATAAGATTTTGCTCTGTTTGAATCTGTGTATGTTGTTTGCTTTTCTGCCAACCCTTAGGGTTTCTATTGAAACAAAAATTTGTTAAGTCGTAATCAAAAGATATACCTAAATACAATCGATCAATTGACATTCTTGAATATGAAAGGTTCTTACTGAATGTGTAGGACATACCATGTACACGATTCACAAGAAAATTAATTCTGTGTGTTACAATCAATTGTGTTAAATTATTTATAATCATTTCGAAGTTGACATTTGTAGTTAACATCAGTTGGTTTTGATTTCTATCTATCTTATCGCTTCTTCTCCACTGTTCTCGTTCACATATAGCGACCAGTGAAGTGGACTAAAACTTCTGTACTAAAGTAGTGTTTCTCCGTTGCTTGCAGCGGAGTCGATGCGGTGATGGACCAGAACGTTCAGGAGATGGCTTCCCAGCACGCCGAATCAGCGGAGAATGGTGAGCGGTATGCTGGAGGTTATCAGGAGACCACAACCCTCCATCCTTTGGAGGGCGACGGCGAAAACCTGGTGGCGGATCACCGATCCGGAAGACAGCTACCGCCCGACAGAACTGGACAGAACCCGATCCTCAGTTACCTGCTGCAGAGGGCGAACACCAACACTACTGGTTATTCAAGTGGCTCTAGAGGGGGTGTGAGGCGAAGGATAACGCACCAGGAGACTATAGTTGACCCAAGGCAGCCATTCCCCGTGGCAGTGAGCAGTGTTCCACAGGGGCAGATAGTCGGCCCACAAATTTCTGGAGTTCCAAGCACAGGGCAGAATAATATCGGCACCAACATGCAGGTGGTTCCCCCACAGACCTACCCTGCCGCTGGTTCTCCTGTTCAGAGCCCGAGTAGCCAGAATTTCATCGCACAAAGCGGACAAACGTATCCTGTCACCAGTCAACCGTCTGGCAGCGTACGCAACGACGGGAAAGTGCCTGACGTTAACCTATTTACCACCATGAATTTCTACCCGTCGATCGTTGCAGGGCAGCCGTATCCGTACGCATCAGCCGTAGACAGCAACAGACTCGAAAGTGGCGTGCAGGGACGCATCAGTTGGCCGTTTTCCGATTACTTCCCCATTATTATTAAAGATCCGATCAGCCATTTTTACAACGCCTTCACCACCATGGTCGAGTACGGACCAGAGTCGGACGTCTGCGGAGGAGACTTTGGGGACGAACGGGACGAGAGCAAGAAGAGCGGCAAGGGCAGGCACCGAGGGAGGACAGGTCGCGCAGATGCCACCAGTTTCACTGACGAGGAAGAAGGGTCTGGCTCGCAGGGTAGCAGCGCGGAGGTCGCGAAGCCAGTGGCCCTGTCCACTGTACAGTACGGACCCGTGGTGGCCCGGCTCTTAGTGCAGAAGGGAGGTGTGGCCATTGCCGGTCCCGGAGGCTCTGCGGACAGCGGGATTGGAGGGACATCCGTGGTAGGTCCCGGAGGGATCGTCTATGCCAGGCCCAACGGACTCGCAGTCTTGGGTCCTGGAGCCAAAGTGATCAGCCTGCCCGTGGGGTCCTCGGAACCCAGGAGTGCCAGAGATCCCCTGCCAGCCGGAGCAAGAATACTCGCTGTCGGTCCAACTGTGTATTTCCATTCAGCCACTCTCTAGTAATCTACACTGGTTCATCAATACCTGTACATAAACATTCACAACTGTGCCTGCAACAAGAGAATGTTATTTATTAAGAGCAACTATTTTAATAAATGGCAGTCACTGTGCTATAATTGCACTTGACTTAACATTTGTTGTTGTTGTTGTTGTTGTCTTCAGTCCTGAGACTGGTTTGATGCAGCTCTCCGTGCTACTCTATCCTGTGCAAGCTTCTTCATCTCCCAGTACTTACTGCAACCTACATCCTTCTGAATCTGCTGTCTGTATTCATCTCTTGGTCTCCCTCTACGATTTTTACCCTCCACGCTGCCCTCCAATGCTAAATTTGTGATCCCTTGATGCCTCAGAATATGTCCTACCAACCGGTCCCTTCGTCTTGTCAAGTTGTGCCACAATCTCCTCTTCTCCCCAATTCTATTCAGTACCTCCTCATTAGTTATGTGATCTACCCATCTAATCTTCAGCATTCTTCTGTAGCACCACGTTTCGAAAGCTTCTATTCTCTTCTTGTCCAAACTATTTATCGTCCATGTTTCACTTCCATACATGGCTACACTCCATACTAATACTTTCAAAAACGACTTCCTGACACTTAAATCTATACTCGATGTTCACAAATTTCTCTTCTTCAGAAACGCTTTCCTTGCCATTGTCAGTCTACATTTTATATCCTCTCTACTTCGACCATCATCAGTTACTTTGCTCCCCAAATAGCAAAACTCCTTTACTACTTTAAGTGTCTCATTTCCTAATCTAATTCCCTCAACATCACCCGACTTAATTCGACTACATTCCATTATCCTCGTTTTGCTTTTGTTGATGTTCATCTTATATTTGTTACACACTCATAAAAACACGGAATTTCGTCTCAAGTATACTCAGCAGAACGTTACATATCAGCCAAAGCTAGAAGTTTAAATAGTCTCAAAAAGTGTACTTAAGAGAGCGAGGTTATTACTCTTTCATCTGGAAGCTCCTTTATAACAATTCATTTTGTACCTGCTTCCCAGTTACTTCAATCCTAGGTGTGCTAGGTGTGTCGTACTTCGTACGTATTTTTTTCGTTATAGTAAAAGCAAAAGCAAAGAAATATCTCTTCGATTATTTTCAATGTCATCACTTGTCTTTTCATTCCTAACGGTGCTAGGGGTGCCTTTCGTATATAGTGCACGGGTTTCGTTCGAATATGTATAATAATTAAAATTAAAGTTGAAACTTCATACCTGAAAGTTTAAATTTCGTCCGTTAATACCAAATATAAACTTTCAAGTCATTATGCTGTTCTTTGGCATTGTCTGTTAACTAGTGCAAACTCAGTAAACCATTAGTAAACTCTGCACGTGCCTGGAGTCACACCCTGCTTCTTCGGTAAGGCCACACTTCTTTGCCATCTAAATCTTCCCACTGTAACTCGAAACTTTTCAATGTGCCCACAGTCTTTGGTGTAATACAAACTCTGACACTTTCATAGTTCGATCACAAATCTAGATGTAGCTACGAACCCTCCTCATCTTATAGAAAAAATGGCTGACGAGGTTGAGTGGCTACTTTGCAGTAGAAACTTATGGATTGGTAAGTCACATTTTGTATGTATTGTCAGTGTTGCTAGACGTGTGAGATGATGAGGACTTATGTGTACCATCGCTAGGCGTACATGAGAGAGCCCCAGAGACTATTGGCGTCACTTCGTTGAAGTGTATGTCGGTGTTCTTAACATCTGTGTTGCGTATCCAGACGGCAGCGCAGTATTCCCTTATATTTTAGCCGAACTGAGGTTCTCAGGGTCTTAACATTACTGCCTCGAATTGTCCCTGCCACTGTTTGACATTTTCTTTCTCATTTTCGACTTACACCTTCCACATGGTGTCTCTACTAGTGTGTGCGATTTAATTTAACTCTCAGACAATATGACTGAAATATGACTGATTGGTTCGCTCTTGACGGTTCTGTCCATTTCCCCGTTACTCATGTGCATCACTGAGTACAGAGTCAAATTCACTATTAGGTTCGATTTTTTTTAATGTTTCTATGGGGTTAATAAGACGAATTTCAGTGTCTTCAGATGTCGTTGCCTGTAGCTATGGCCAGATAATCGGCTTACGTATATGCCCGAAACTGAGTTTTGGCGTACCGTGCTTGAAATACACATGTTTGAAGAACACATGTGACAATAGTGATATCTGCTGCAGGTCCTTTATCTATGTGTTTTCTGCTCTCCTTGTGCCAATGAACTACAAATTTCCATTTCCTTTAACATTGTCATACGCATGAGGTTTTTTTTTTCCATTACCAACCAATTCATCTCTGCTGCGAATATCAACAGACATAGCTATTGGTATTTGTAAATATGGATTCAGTCCAGACTGCCCCCTGGCGCTTGTTCACTTCCATGCGTACGTTATTGGCCCCCAGTTCTTTTTTACTTAGTTCTTTAGTTAAAATAGTTTCTTTAATTTTGCCAACTGAAGAACATTTACGAATATTCCGAAGTCTCTTTATTGTTCATCTTTTAGATAGTTACTGATGCTTTTCGTTGTATCTCCAAAATTCATGTTTTATGTTTCAAACACACAGCTAATGCCTCAGATACTTTTGTTGCTCAGGTAGACGACGACTTTCCGTTATGTTTTAGCTGTAGAACTGAGTGAAAGAATTGCTTGCTTGAAGTGGCCGTAAATGAGTGAACAGCATTTCAGGAAACCGGGGACTTCGCTCTCTGCATTCCCCTCATTTGAATTTTAAGGCCCAATAAATGTTTCTTCGAAAATTTTGTCGTTGTTCAGAAAGAAAAAAATCATAGAAATTCTCTCTTAACATCGGAAAACGAAGAAAATTACTTTGGTAATAGTTGGATGTAGCGGATTCCTGGCGACATCGGTATTTGTCCACCAATCTTTCTCAATCCTGAATCACCCATAAACATCATCTTGGGCCTAATTCTTCTGTACCATACTATGACGGCATTGCCTGCAGGGAGAGTTGATTTGGAAGAAGGGTTAGATTTAGTAATATCTTCTCACCCATCGCTCTCTATCACTCCCTCGTCGGTTGCACATAATCCTTACATCCCAAAAATAAATCCAAAACTGGTACTCACATACAGTGCACCGGAAATCAATCAGAAGTATCTCTTAGTTGACGAAATTCACAGTTAAAGTATTTGGAAGAAACATTATCGTCAAAGGTCTCTTCTTACTTTCATTGTTTGCTCAGCTGTTGAGCACGTTGGACTTGGATTGATTCTCTTTCACGTTCTACATCTACATCTACATGTATACCCTGCAATCCATCATACGGTGCGTGGCGGAGGGTACCTCGTACCATAACTAGCATCTTCTCTCCCTATTCCACTCCAAAACAGAACGAGGGAAAAATTACTGCCTATATGCCTCTGTACGAGCCCTAATCTCTATTATCTTATCTTTGTGGTCTTTCCGCGAAATGTAAGTTGGCGACAGTAAAATTGTACTGCAGTCAGCCTCAAATGCTGGTTCCCTAAATTTCCTCAGTAGCGATTCACGAATAGAACGCCTCCTTTCCTCTAGAGACTCCCACCCGAGTTCCTGAAGTCCTGAAGCATTTCCGTAACACTCGCGTGATGATCAAACCTACCAGTAACAAATCTAGCAGCCCGCCTCTGAATTGCTTCTATGTCCTCCCTCAATCCGACCTGATAGGGATCCCAAACGCTCGAGCAGTTCTCAAGAATAGGTCGTATTAGTGTTTTATAAGCGGTATCCTTTACAGATGAACCACATCTTCCCCGAATTCTACCAATGAACCGAAGACGACTATCCGCCTTCCCCACAACTGCCATTACATGCTTGTCCCGCCTCATATCGCTCTGCAATGTTACGCCCAAATATTTAATCGACGTGACTGTGTCAAGCGCTACACTACTAATGGAGTATTCAAACATTACAGGATTCTTTTTCCTATTCATCTGCAATTATCTATATTTAGAGTTAGCTGCCATTATTTACACCAATCACAAATCCTGTCCAAGTCATCTTGTATCCTCCTACAGTCACTCAACGACGACACCTTCCCGTACACCACAGCATCATCAGCAAACAGCCGCACATTGCGATCCACCCTATCCAAAAGATCATTTATGTAGACAGAAAACAGCAGCGGACCTACCACACTTCCCTGGGACACTCCAGATGATACCCTCACCACCGATGAACACTCACCATCGAGGACAACGTACTGGGTTCTATTACTTAAGAAGTCTTCGAGCCACTCACATACTTGGGAACCAATCCCATATGCTCCTACCTTAGTTAGGAGTCTGCAGTGGGGCACCGAGTCAAACGGTTTCTGGACGTCAAGGAATATGGCATCCGTCTGATACCCTTCATCCATTGTTCGCAAGATATCATGTGAAAAAAGGGCGAGTTGCGTTAATATCAACGTGAAAAACCAATGCAAGTGCTGGGCGCCGGCCGAAGTGGCCGTGCGGTTAAAGGCGCTGCAGTCTGGAACCGCGAGACCGCTACGGTCGCAGGTTCGAATCCTGCCTCGGGCATGGATGTTTGTGATGTCCTTAGGTTAGTTAGGTTTAACTAGTTCTAAGTTCTAGGGGACTAATGACCTCAGCAGTTGAGTCCCATAGTGCTCAGAGCCATTTGAACCATTTTTTTTTGCTGGGCAAAACTAGAGTGGAAAACGCAGTTTAGTACAGCAGACAGCCTATCTGTACTATTTTTCGAATTTTTTTAGTGATACCAAGAATATAATGGCCAGGATGAATCTTTCATATTGCAGTGGGGTATAGACTGGGCTAGTACTCGGCGTCTTTTCTTAAGCGGGCAATGCTCTCTGTGACAGATCCAATTCTGTCACCACTCCCTCCCCAACATCTCTCAGGACATTTCAGACATAATAAATCTGTGAGGTACTTCATAATGCTAGACTCGGATTGTAAAATACTATCCAAGTGTGAAAAATGAAGCGTATTTATGTTCTGAAATACTGTAAAATACCCTATTTTCACGACTGTTGATTTTAATTTTGTAAATATAACTTAATTGTATTTATTTAATAGCATTGTAATGCTTTATTATATAAAATTTTCTTCAGGAATAAAGAATTGTCTATTCCTTGTACATTGTGCCCTTCTTTTTGTGATTTTCATTCCTCGTCCTCACATCTGCTACAATAACCAGCATGAGTTCGTAAAAGGAAAGACTAGCGCATGTCAAGCATGTTGCATCCGTAGTGGTAGTCTAACTCCATGTGGCAAGGGTAGTGTTGTTCAGTCCCTCTGGCGCGCTGACGCAGTGAAGGGAACACCTGTGCCTGTTGTTCCCCAGGTCCGAGCCACCGCCGTGGGGCTTCCTCTACGCACCACAGCAGTTCAGAGCTCAACAGCCGGTGGCGATCTCAACTGTCATCCACCGAATACCGTCCGTCTACCAGCCGCAGCTCGCGCTCCAGCCAACGAGAGCTGCACAGAGTTTCCAATGGAACCCCCCCAAAGGCGAAGGCTACACCAACCTGTACACCATCGTCAACGGGGAGTTAGTCACCCCCATCAGACACCCAGTGTATAACGTACCTCTCACTACCTCCCGGTTACCGATTAACAGGTCTCCATTTTCCCATTTTCCATCTACGATCTATAGCCAGCATGAGAACGATGGTCCCTTGAAGCAGTTAAGTGAATCCTTCGCAATTCAGAAAAGTTCAGCATACTGGGGCTCCGTTCAGAGTGAAGTGCCACGCGCATCTGGAGGGATATTTACTCCATTTAATGAAGCAAGGTATGATTACACAAAAACCCAAAGAGCACCGCACCGTGTGGGCAATTTTGGTGTTCTGGGGAAACACGGGTTTGGCAACATATTCCAAAAGTCGAAACCGTTAGAGGCTATAGTAAGAAAATCAGATGATGTACCGAGAAATTCAGATTACGTGGCGCCAGGAGGACCCAGCCCTTCCAAAGGAAGTGATGCAGAACGGAACTTGGACGAAAAAAGTTTCACTAATCAAAGCTCTGAGATTGAAGTGAAGTTGGAGAAAACGTCCAATAAATCTGATACATCAACAGACGTTAGTCATCCAATGGATCAGGGACTAGTACCACAAACAGAGAAATTGCCTGATGACAGCAAAGAAGTCACAAACCAGAAACAGCCAGCTCTTTTGGGACCCGCCCTGTCAAAGCTACGTGAGATCCTCGACCGACAGCCAGAGTGGAATGACTCGCAATACCTCATGGACTGGCGCAAGAACTACACCGATCCGAACAGACCGCCTGGCACGACGACGCTGATTCTGAAGCCGGAAGCGGAGGCTGTGGCTGGCTGCAATGGTACCGCCATAGCGAACCCCATCTCACACGCCGTGGTGCCCATCGGCCAACCGGTGGACGTCCACTTCGAACCCAGGGCCGTGGCGGTGGCTGGTCCCGGCGGAAAAGCCAAGGCGCATTCAGACCTGGTCGTGTCCTTTGTAGCAGCAGCTGTGAGTGAGGAATCCGACGAAGACGTCACCACGTCCTCACCGAACTGATGTTTCGACGACGACGAAATGTGCGTGATTCCTTCCGTCCTTAGCAGGAGCTATGTACAGATGACCTGATCATTAGAGCCTATATCTGAAAGGTCCAAAAATACTTCCAGCTCTCTCCAGCTACGAGTTTGCGGCATGACACAGGATGTATAACAAGAGTTCTCGTGAACACATGCCACTGTTTAGTGAAGGACAGTGAAGATCTACAGACATCTAACTCATAATTACTCATGATCAAAGAAGAAACATTTCTTTATAACAATATGGTCGGCATTCCTCAGAGTTCGTGGTTCTTCTGTTCTGTATAGCATTTTTATCACCGGTGTACTCAGATGCTGCTAAACATGATTGTAGACAAGCCTGCTCCTTGGACTCCAATCAGGTTGTGAGGTTTGCTGACAACAAGCCTCTGTTTACGTCCTAGATTCATTTCCATTTTCGACCAAGCCCTCTCTTGCTCTGTTCACTTAGATCAAAAGAAAAGTGTCTCGAAACTTAATTGTCTGGATACCTAATCAGTCGGGATTCAAATAAGAATGCTAGAAAACCCAGTAATCAATTCATTAAGACAGCGTGTCATTAACTGGCGTTGTCCAGTTACTTATTCATTCTAGTATTACATTAAAAAGCAAAAGGAAAGGAATATGTCTTCGATTACTTTGAATGTCATCACTTGACTTTCCATTCCTAGCGATTCTAGGGTTGCCTTTCTTATATAGTGCCCAAGTGTGTTGTAAAACTGACTGCAGTTTCTCTAAGCTTTCGAGGGTTATCCTTACACTTTTTTTTCCTTCCAGCGCAAGGAGTGTGCTAAGCCCACAGTATTTGTTGCATCAGTAAGTCGTATGTGTAGCAAAGTTGATAAAAATAACTCCAAGCGTTTCGATTTCATGAACTACATGTCACTCTGTACAATCACCAACATTCCTACTGATTAAATGTCATCAGCACTGTAACGAATCAGATTATAAACTCCAAACACAATGCACTTGGCACTAATACCGTTCGTTTTCTACTATTTTTTGTTGTCACTGCTTCAGCCCTTATCCTACCATAAACGACCCCTACCTGAAAAAAATATTTTACACACAGTAAGTCATATCAATAACTAATTTGATTTAAACTGCTCCTAGTATTTCAGAGTTATCCACACTATCACCAGCGTCCCATCCCCACAAATAAGACAACTGTGCCCTGGAGCTGATAAGTGTACCAAGACGGTTGAATATGATCGACGTACTCTAGAGCTGTATTCGAAAGTAAAATGGATTTAAGATGTAAATAATGGCATTGTTGGAGTATTGAGAAAAGAGTGTCTCACATCCTGATTGGTGCATAGGAAGCAAGCGTATTTAAGACCGTTTACTGACGGCTGTTAAGTCAGCGGCCAAAAAGTTGTGAAATAAAAAAGGGAAAAAAAACCTGTGTCTACACAGATGACTATCTGGAAATTTTTCTCCTGCCTGTTGGAAAAGACAGAAAACTCAAGTCTCTTTCATTTCTGTTTTCTCAGATGTATGGCATTCCTTCATTTATGTTCTCTCAGATATATGCCGTCTATCTGTGTTATTAAGATGTGTGAGAATTAGTCAAGATCTTGATAAGTAAATGTCATTGCGTAATGTGAACTGAGGACTGCAAGATGTAGCAACAATAAATCGAACAACCAGTTACAGCAGTTATTGTATCCGTTTCAGATGAAAGCGAGATCATTTAGTTCGTTTTATCTGATTTATGGCGTCTTTCTCGAGCGGCTTAATATGCTAGCAAAGACTACACGTTGTCTAACGTTGTGATAATTATCTCAGACTCTGTAATATAATGAGAGACAATTCTACTCAAATGTCGATGACCTAATAGTGCTATTGCTCAATATTGTATCGATGAAAGCTATATATCTAAAAGTATTTTATAAAAGAGTTCCTATCTACTGTGAATAGTGTGCAATATCTTTAATTAGTTACGCAATTTATGTAGTTGAATCTAATTTAGTTTTCCGTTTTAAAGTATTGACAGCAGTCCACGTTACGTGGACAGAAAGAAGTCTAATTTAGCATTTGCAAAAACGTTCTTGCCCCCGAAGGATGCGATTTATTTTTCTTTTTGCAGATCAAAATTATATACTTTTATTTACTTTTATTATCCTTTTTACCATCTACAATATAATGTAAAAAATTGACATTTTTTTAAATATTTCATTCACATGGTTTCTTTTTTATACTCTCAGTGTCTTCTGATTTATAAAGTTTTATAACCGTTGATTTTATACGAATAAACAGTGTTATCACGGCATTCTAAATTTTACTTTAGATTGTAAGCTACCAAGTCATTTACCTTAATGAGTATTAGATGTTTATTAAATAAGAGCTACCAAGCAGCTGGTATGAGAATGGTACGTGCAGTTAACACCTACTCCAGGAGATATTGAATAAGAAAAGGGCTTTGCGTATGAAAAAGACAACATTGTAGAGTGTCAAAATAAAGTCTTCGATAATATGTTGACAATGGAAAAAAATTACATACCAAATTTACTCTTAACTGTACCCCTTCAGACAGATGCGGTGTAAGTTGTTCCCGAAAGAGGTGAACTGTTAAACCGAAACAGGCCAGACTGCCTAAGCCTTGAAGATTATACGAGTAAAACTTTGAAGTAATCCTTCATTCAACCATCACAGTAAGGAATATTTTTTATAGTAAGATCTCTTAGAAAACTATGTATAGGGTTCTTCAAAAATCGCCCCGGTTTTGATACGAGTATATCAAATTATGAACTTTATTTTTCTTAAAACGTTCACAAAATACATAGACATGTTCAACACACCTTCTCACCTGTCACATCATGTCTGGCATATGAGCAGCTCCTCTATGCAGATAGGCAAGAACCGTCCCCAAATGTCTCTATAATGGTCGAATATCAATAATTGTGTAACACTGTCGAGCCTATCATTGTTCAGAAATCGTATTATAACGTAGCCCACACAGTGAGACGACTCCGTTCCAGTCAAGCTGCTATAAGTGCAACATAACAGTTAACAAATAATACTGTTTCTACTAACGCTGTATACAAGTATTTTGCAACTTGTAGCAATAGGGAATGTCTGCTATGTAAGTAGTTTTATCAATCGCTGCCTCCGTGACTCCCCTCCTTTCGTAGAAACGCAGATACAGCATTTTTTATATGATACCTACCATGTGAGAGCAACATATTTGGATGGAAGGGTAGCTTAGGTCTTTTCCCAGCTCCCTCAAGCGAAATGCGAAATTTCATCTAAATAGGACTTCACCCTTGCCACAGCTATAGATAGGTCTCCAAAATAGCGAAAATAAGAGCACTAACAAATTTCGTTCATGTATTTATAAGAGGGCGTGCTGAATTTTTATTATTCTGTTCTGAATATCGGTTGATGTATTACATGTCACAGCAACTGCCTTGCCGCAGTGGATACAACGGCTCCCGTCAGATTGCCGAAGTTAAGCACTGTCGGGCGCCGCCGGCACTTGTGGGGGAGACCATCTCGCCCACCATGTGCTGTTGCAATTTTTCTGGATGCACTCACCATCGAGATGCCAAATGAGGAACTACCCGACCGAATAGTAGCGGCTCCGCTCAAGGAAAACCATCATAACGACCGGGAGAGCGGTGTGCTGGCCACACGCCCCTTCTACCCGCATCCACAAGTGAGGATGACACGGTTGTCGGTTGGTCCCGAGGGGCCACTTGTGGCCTAAGAACGGAGTGGGTTTTTATTACATGTCATAGATTTACTGACTTTGCCGCTACGCTGGCGCCAGTTGCAACCCTCTACCGCTAGGGGGCTCCGAGGTGTAGCGTTCAACATGGCGGCGAGTAACGTAAGTTTGTCGGTACGCGAGAAACTGAAAGCATGAATTCAAAGAATCCCTCCACACATCATCCCGACTTGGTGTCATCCGATTTTCATCTGTTTCCAGAACTTAAAGAACACCTTCGAGGACTTCACTTTGTTAGTGATGATCTGGTGGAAGGAGACGTCAGGTAGTGCCCTGTCAACAAAGCCAAGCATTCTATAGTGATGGATGGTATCAACAGACTGGTATCTCGTTTAAAGAAATTTGTGGGTTGCCAGCGTGACTATGTTGAGGAATATATACGTAGACATGACGAAATAAAGAAGTAGAATCTTGATAAAGTGTGTTTCATTTAAAAAGCTTTACGATTTATCACATAAAAAAATCGGAGCCATTACTTTTCAGCACGCCGTCGTAGCAATAGCACAGGAACCGTGCTTTTCACTTTCAGTCGTAATGCCTTATTGGTTGGGAGACCTCGGGAGATACGTTTAGCAGATGGTGATTAACTACTGTGTCAGTACGTTTTACTGTTGGTTCTATACTGCGTGTTATTGCTATGGCAGTTACTGTTTCTCTTTTACTTAACGCTACAGTCAGAACGTTGAACTGCAGATTGTTGCAAGTAATTTTATGATATATTGAGTTAATCATATAATGAGAAACAGTAGTTGAAAAAATTATCAGCAGCTCTTGACGGTTCTGAAATACGATATCTTCACTATACAGATGCCTGGAATGAAATCCAGGACGTAGGAGGCGCAGTCTGATGGTCTGTAACTCCACGCAACAACTTCTCCTTCTTTTTCCGACCAAATACCGGCGGCGAAAATTTCTTCCGCCACCAGGATTTTCTGACAACGAAGGCGATTTAAGACGTAGTCTGTAGATAGAGTTCCTGCTCCTCAATGACTGTCTATGGCGCTGTAGGTAAAACTGAAAAATTTATTGTACTTTACAACCTCATTCTACCGGTACGAAAAGAAAAGGCTCACTGTCAACCAAAACCTTAGAGCTATCGGTTTCTAAGCAAAATGAGTGTTCTAAGTAAGTGTACGGAAATTTAATCAGTCAACATTCAATACTACATTAGGGTTAATAGAGAAATCACTGTTGCTAATTCTGCAGTTTGGTTGCTACCAGTGCCCCAGTGCGATTGGGACTCAAAATACTCGTAAATGACAAACTCTATGATACACATCATATTATGGGTCATTTACTATAATTCATTCTATTGCAGTGTGCCCCTGGAACAATTTGACATGAGACCAGGGCTCTTTACTTCTCCTCAACAACAATCACAGTATCCCAAAATAGGTAATTTTGCACACTGGCAGAGAAAAACGAGGTACTGGTGCACCGCACATTGTTCTAAACATTGTACACAGTTTCTTGAAACACATCAAACAAGGATATAAAGTTGTCATTTTATGATACTACCAACAGTTCTAACGAAGGAGGACGCAGATTTTCGGATTGTGGTTCTCTCTACTGAGAATCTACTTGCAATGAGGTAAGTGAATTAAATAACATGATACACATAAACAAGATTTTCTTAGGTATGTTTCTTTTCAGTAAAACGACCCGGAATTGCTTATCCGATTCTATACGGTTCAGACAGGAATAGACGAAATAAAGCCATGTGAACGGAACTATGATCCCAATGCTGAATCAGTCTTCCACTGTGTAGCGGAATACGCACCGTGCATAAATTTAGAGCTCATTTAAACTATGTGCCTGACCAAGACTCGAAAGCAGAACGTCGCGTTACGTGGCCTGTTCGGATACTGATCGACTTACTCGGCACGGCTCACGAACCGCTCACACAGCTTCGATTCTCTCAGTATCCCTCTATTATTTCCATACACCAAAGAAGCGCTTAAAATCCTTATGAGAACTATAACTTTCATCATATTATTTTGATATTTAAAATAAATCTTATCTCTTCAGGTCAAGTTAAAAATAGGAAAAAGTGAAAAACCTTAAACAACAATGGTAGTAATACTTTCTAGTGCTCGGTTCCCTTAGACTGAGATGAGGACCTAATCCCGATACCGTTCAGAGGGAAGTGGTTATATAATATGGTGATTCGGCGTTTCTTTAATCGAATTTGTGTTGCCGAGGCTACACAGACTGATGATTCAGTGCACGTATTAAGTGGGCGTAACTTCTTCTTCCGACACGGCGCGCTGTTCAGATGGTTGTGTTTCGTTTCCTTTATGTATCTAGTTAGTTTTGAAACTTTTTTATATTCAGGGCTGAGACTCATTGCGATCCCTCTGTTGATTACCTAAGTAAATTTAAGATCCTACACCGTCAGACTGAAATTCTTAAAACAATAGTATAGAAAATACCCAGGTTTCTAAACATAACTATTATACACTACTGGCCATAAAAATTGCTACACCACGAAGATGACGTGCTACAGACGAGAAATTTAACCGACAGGAAGGAGATGCTGTGATATGCAAATGATTAACTTTTCAGAGCATTCACACAAGGTTGGCGCCGGTGGCGACACTTACAACGTGCTGACACGAGGAAAGTTTCCAACCGATTTCTCATACGTCAACAGATGTTGACCGGCGTTGCCTGGTGAAACGTTGTTGTGATACCTCTTGTAAGGAGGAGAAATGCGTACCATCACGTTTCGGACTTTGATAAAGGTCAGATTGTAGCCTATCGCGATTGGGATTTATCCTCTCGCGACACTGCTGCTCGCGTTGGTCGAGATCCAATGACTGTTAGCAGAATATGGAATCGGTGGGTTCAGGAGGGTAATACGGATCGCAGTGCTCGATACCAACGGCCTCGTATCACTAGCAGTCGAGATGACAGGCATCTTATCCGCATGACTGTAACGGATCGTGCAGCCACGTCTCGATGCCTGGGTCAACAGATGGGGACGTTTGCAAGACAACAACCATCTGCACAAACAGTTCGACGACGTTTGCAGCTGCATGGACTATCAGCTCGGAGACCATGGCTACGGTTACCCTTGACGCTGCATCACAGACAGGAGCGTATGCGATGGTGTACTCAACGACGAACCTGGGTGTACAAATGCCAAAATGTCATTTTTTCGGATGAATCCAGGTTCTGTTTAAAGGATGATGATGGTCGCATCCGTGTTTGGTGACATCGCAGTGAACGCACGTTGGAAGCGTCTATTCGTCATCGCCATACTCGCGTATCACCCGTCGTGATGGTATGGGGTGCCATTGGTTACACGTCTCGGTCACCTCTTGTTCGCATTAACGGCACTTTGAACAGTGGACGTTACATTTCAGATGTGTTACGGCCAGTGGCTCTACCCTTTATTCGATCCCTGCGAAATCCTACATTTCAGCAGGATAATGCACGAGCGCAAGTTGCATGTCCTGTACGGGCCTTTCTGGATTCAGAAAATGTTCGACTGCTGCCCTGGCCGTCACATTCTCCAGATCTCTCACCAAATCAAAACGCCTGGTCAATGGTGGCCGACCAACTGGCTCGTCAAATACGCCAGTCACTACTCTTGATGAACTGTGGTATCGTGTTGAAGCTGCATGGGCAGCTGTACCTGTACATGCCATCCAAGTTGTGTTTGACTCAATGTCCAGGTGTATCAAGGCCGTTATTACGTCCAGAGGTGGTTGTTCTGGGTACTGATTTCTCAGGATCTATGCACCCAAATTGCGTGAAAATGTAATCACATGCCAGTTCTAGTGTAATATATTTGTCCAATGAATACTTGTTTATCATCTGCATTTCTTCTTGGTGTAGCAATTTTAATGGCCTGTAGTGTATTTAGGCAGTGGAAGGACCCACCAGTTTCGCTGGAGAAAGTTTGCTACACCAGTGGCGTTGATACTACACTGTGAAAGTGGCCCACAACAGTCAATCTTGGACGTTGCCATCGAAAGCTTCGGATTTCATCCAAATTTGACACGGCAAGCAAACACAGACCTTTTTATGCAAGGTAGGCCGCTTTATAATCTAAATGTGGAACTGATATGGATTGACGAAGCGGTAGACAAATAGATCAACGAGATGGGTACGGTCACAGATCGTTATAGGTGCAGAATGAATTTTTGATCGTTTTTCTATCGTTGCTGTCGTGCTTGTGGCCATGTGGTACGAATCAGGTCTAACACACATTAATTCTCGTCATTAACGACACCTAAGAATTTTGAATTTTCGACCCTATTTATAATTTCGTGACCATACGTTACGCTTACCAACGGTAAACTACCCCTAAATGTGCAGCACTCCATATGTTGTGTCTTTTTTAAAACTGACGGTGAGACCATTCGGAGAAAACCAGTCAATGATATTTTCAAGAACGTTGCTTACCATTTTCTCTGTTTCTGTATATATGCTTGGATTAATTACAATACTGTCCGCCCCTGCCAGCTGTTTCATTGTAGCCATTTTTGTTACTGGTTGTAGTGGTTAATAAAAAAATGAAAAATAGGAGAAGAGAGACCGTGAAAAAGGGAAAGAATGAAAAGCTAATCAGACTTCGATTACAGAAAATCTATCGGACTTCGTTATTCAGAAAAGCTATTGTTGGGGTGGTCCTTGTGGCGTTTTTGAGCAAAAGTTAAACCAATTTCCACTACAAAATTTTTTGAAAAGGAACAGAGAACAACAAAATGTAACTGACAGGGGGAAATGGCGTAGCTTTGAGTTCATTCTTTACCAGGTTAACTTGTCTTCTTTCGGGCGGCGTCCAGATCTTCAAAAATCTCCATTTTGCGTGAAAAGTCTGCTCCGAAATCTTGCAATCGTCCAGGAATTTCTAATGTATACAAAACCGTCTTGATCTTAAATACAATTTATTTTAGTTGCTTCTCTCCATCCTCCGAATTTCATAATAACTTCCACAATGTCTACACATTACAATGAGACTAGCTATTAAGTTTTTTACGTCAGCATCAGATCACGTCTGCCTTCAGCTTCGGCTAACAAGAGACAATTGAAAACGGATAGAAAAACAAAAAAGGTTACAATTTTTGGTATTTTCTCTGCCGTCGAGCGCTCATACCGCTGCGACGGGATATTTTTTATCCGAGGGAACGAGCGTAGCGCGGCGAAATTCAAAGTCCCGCTACATGGTTTTGTGGAAAAAAAAGAGTGGTCAGCCCGACGGAATGTCATACCTACCGGCCCGGGTTCGATTTTCGGCTGGGTCGGATATTTTCTCTGCTCAGGGACTGGGTGTTGTGTTGTCCTTATCATCGTTACTTCATCCCCATCGACACGCAAGTCGCCGAAGTGGCGTCAACTCGAAAGACTTGCACCAGGCGAACGGTGTACCCGACGGGAGGCCCTAGCCACACGGCATTTCCATTTCCATTTCAATTACAATACTAGTGTCATCTACAAAAGGACTGATTCCTTAAAACTGCATAGTAAACTCTTAAGTTTTTGAACTGACAGCTTAGTCTCTCTAAGTTTTGTATCAATTGATATTCTTTGCAACAACGTTACCGTTGTGGGGAAACATGCATTTGCGTTCTGCACACGGAAGACGTTTACAAGTGTTTGACGATAAATCTGCAGGTACCGCCTTCTGTTATGCCCCTTCCGGAACAGGTGTCTATTTAATACATGTCATGTCTGGCCGTTCTGACTACTACACACTTGGCATCGGGCTGGCATAAATTTCCGCTAAGGCGCAGATGTGAATCGAACCGCCTACACTTACGGCGTGATTCACGGCGCGTGGGGCGAATGCAGGACACGACGTCTCCACTGACACGACTTCACTCTCGATCAGACCAAGAGTAACATTTCATACAGTATCAAACGGCACAACGAAAGTTTGAACAATGCAACTTGGTTTCATAGGTCTTTCGGCAGTTTTCTTATTGATCTGTCCTCTCTTTGTTGGCTAACCGTGAGACGAAAGACGCAGATAATTTATAAAAGTTCGTATGTCGTCTGAGCGCATTTCGGTAGGAAACTCAATTCTAAGATTCCATTATGGTGGTCATCTCATGATCAGTGATCAGGCTGCCACACTACCCTGTCTACAGTATCAGTCTGTGTATCACATTTTAATAGGTAGTGTATGCATAATAGCCGGCCGGAGTGGCCGTGCGGTTCTAGGCGATACAGTCTGGAATCGGGCATGGATGTGTGTGATGTCCTTAGGTTAGTTAGGTTTAAGTAGTTCTAAGTTCTAGGGGACTGATGACCACAGCAGTTGAGTCCCATAGTGCTCAGAGCCATTTTGTATGCATAATAACATTTATTTAATTTACGTAAGGTGGATGTTGAGTTTAAGTTTGGAGGGTTTCTTTTTGTTAACAGGGGCTTATCGTAGCCGAAACATTCATCTCCCTGTACATTCATCCCTGTACAGTCACTTAGTGGCTAAAATCGGCACTGTTGAGTTGCACGTGTCCTCTTAGTTCAACAGCAAGTCTCGTTCCCGGCGGTACCTTCGCGTTTAGTGGGCTCTCATCTCACGTGGGTTTAATAATCATCAAACAGGTGTCTTTTCCTTCTGTCAAATTGTCGAGCCTGCAGTGGTAGTAAAGAACGCTATCTTCAAGTTACGTAAGGATTATTTCATGAATTCCCATGTTTTCTCTGTCAGTAATAATTTTTTTCTGAGACGAATACGAGAAGCAGTTGGTAATTTTCCATTATAAGCGCATTTGTGAATGTATAAATGGATGAAAAATTCTGTTGCAAAAAAAGAAACCCTCGCTCTTACTCTAGACCTAAACTCCACATCCACCTCACTTACAAAAGACTCGCGGGCTTCTTAGCGTACGACCGCCAGACTGGCACACATTCGATGTACCGGGTGATCAAAAAGTCAGTATAAATCTGAAAACTTAATAAACCACGGAATAATGTAGATAGAGTGGTTAAAATTGAGATACCTGCTTGGAATGACATGGGGTTTTATTAGAACAAAAAAAAAAGTTCTCAAAATGTCCGACAAATGCGCGTCGTTTGGTGATGATCGTGTGCTCAGCCACCACTTTCGTCATGTTTGGCCGCCCAGCTCCCCAGACGTCAGTCCGTGCGATTATTGGCTTTGGGGTTACCTGAAGTCGCAAGTGTATCGTGATCGACCGACATCCCTAGGGATGCTGAAAGAACAACATCCGACGCCAATGCCTCACCATAACTCCGAACATGCTTTACAGTGCTGTTTGCAACATTATTCCTCAACTACAGCTATTGTTGAGGAATGATGGTGGACATATTGGGCATTTCCTGTAAAGAACATCATCTTTGCTTTGTCTTACTTTGTTATGCTAATTATTGCTATTCTGATCAGATGAAGCGCCATCTGTCGGACATTTTTTGAACTTTTGTATTTTTTTTTGTTCTAATGAAACCCCATGTCATTCCAAGCATGTGTGTCAATTTGTACCTCTCTATCTACATTATTCCGTGATTTATTCAGTTTTCAAATTTATACTGACTTTTTGATCATCCGATAGGTTTTGCTTGCGGGACCCATCGAGGTGTCTTTCGCAATGCCAGCGGAGCGTCTCTTTGCACTCCAAATAAACCAGTTCTATAGAAGATGCGACTACATATGCAGAAAATACACTCTAACAATAAAAAGATATGCACCACGATGGAGTTATGCAAATTAGTGACAAATAGATATTCGTATAGGTTTCGAGAGAAAATGTAAAACTGTAAACTATGGTGGTCGATGGAAGAACGTGTGACCCTGCAGCTCAATTTCGCCATTCAGATGGCAAGAATAGGTAAACAGGGGACATGTCGATACCATGGCATGAAGTCTTTGCGAATTTCATTCCGTGCACTCAGTTGGACAGCAACTGACTGGCGCGTGGACAGTATCCCTAGATGGCCTTTGAGCGAGGACGTGTAGCTGGGTCCAAAGAAGCCGGTTGCAGTAACCGGTGAATCGCTCAACATTTGAGATTGGCAGAAATGGATGAACCGTGGCCGAACACAGTGTCAGGAAGAAAGCAGTCAACATAGAGAGATGACAGAACGAGAGCACTGAGCAATCGTCAGAGATGCACTCAGAGTCCCGGATTCATCAAATGGTTCAAATGGCTCTGAGCACTGTGGGACTTAAGATCTGAGGTTATCAGTCCCCTAGACTTGTTGTTGTTGTTGTTGTGGTCTTCAGTCCAGAGACTGGTTTGATGCAGCTCTCCATGCTACTCTATCCTGTGCAAGCTTCTTCATCTCCCAGTACCTACTGCAGCCTACATCCTTCTGAATCTGCTTTGTGTATTCATCTCTTGGTCTCCCTCTACGATTTTTACCCTCCACTCTGCCCTCCAGTACTAAATTGGTGATCCCTTGATCCCTCACAACATGTCCTACCAACTGATCCCTTTTTCTAGTCAAGTTGTGCCACAAAATCCTCTTCTCCCCAATTCTATTCCCCCTAGAATTAGAACTACTTAAACCTAAGGACATCGCACACATCCATGCCCGAGGCAGGATTCGAACCTGCGACCGTAGCAGCAGCGCGGTTCCGGACTGAAGCGCCTAGAACCGCTCGGCCACAACGGCCGGTCCGGATTCACCATTATCATCGATCCGACATCGCTTGCAGCGCCTGTCCTGGGCTCGTGACCATATTGTTTAGACCCCAGATGACAGTAAAACTGTTGCGTGATCAAATGAGTCTCGATTTAAGATGGTAAGAGCTTATGGTAGGGTTCGACAGTGACCAAAACGATCATGAATAGGCGGTTCATTCAAATAGGGCTGAGTTCATGGCCCACCTTGCTTCTACTGTATTGACCTCTGAATGCCAACAAGCCCGTTGGCAGTGGTGTCCGACAGATTCGGCCAGTAATCTCATTCACCTACCCCAGTAAAAGAGATTACAGGTGGAATGTGTCTTCAGTGACAATCCGGACATTGGTGGGATACCAACCTGACTGTCGCCGGGCATACGGCCCGAAACCTGGAATGATGGTATGGGGTGCCGTTTCACTTCATAGCACGGCCCCTTTGTTTGTTATCCGCAAAACCACTACAGTACAGACGTACGTCGACGATACTCTGCTCCCGGTGTTGTCGCCCTTCATCGCAAGCCATTCTAAGCTAAAAATTTCAGGAAGGCAATGCCGGTACGCCCGCCTATTGTGAGAATTTCTACTGCTTGTCCTCGTGCGTTGTAAACCGTAGCCTGGCCAACAACGTCCCCGGATCTCCTCACAAACTCAGAACGATTGGAGCATTACGGGCAGGTCTCTCCAACCAGCTTTGGATTTTGAGTACCTAACGCTCCAATTGGGCAGAATTTGCCACGACATCCCTCAAGAGGACATCCAACAACTCTATCAATCAATACCAAACACAGAAGGTAGACGATATAAAGTTAGTTCGTAGTAAAAGTACTTCTGTTACTGATAAATCAGATATATGTACTGTATTTAACAATCATTTTCTGAGCATTGCTGGCGAATAAAATAAAAATTTAGTTTCTACAGGGGTCGTATAACCCTCTTGGCAAATGCCTTTCCGGGATTGAGATCTGAAATACTTCTCAGTGATACAGACAAGGGGGAGTTGAGTCAATAATTAAATCACTAAAAACTAAGGACTCTCATGGATAGGATTTAGTGCGTAGTGGAATATTAAAGTATTGCACTGCACATCTTAGCCCTGTACTAAGCTATACTTGTAACTTTTCCTTTAAGGACAGTCAGTTTCCTGAACGATTAAAGTACTCAGTAGTAAAGAAGCTTTATAAAAAGGGAGAAAGGGATAATGTAGACAATTTTAGATTTATTTCTATGCCACCAGTGTTTGCTAAAGCTATTAACAAGTTTGTGTACATAAGGTTAATTGACCATTTTATATCACAAGATTTGCTATCAAATGTACAGTTCGGCTTTAGAAGTCGTTTAACAACTGAAAATGCAATATTCTCTTTTCTCTGTGAGGTACTGGATGGGTTAAACAAAAGATTTACAACGCTAGGTATTTTTTTTTATTTATTAAGACGTTTGATTGTATTCGTGTTGACCACAAAATATTGCTCCAGACACTGGACCCTTACGGAATACGGGGAGTAGCTCACAATTAGTTCACCTCTTACTTCAGTAACAGCCAGCAAAAGATCATTATTGAAAGTGTTCAGAATGGCTGTGATGTGGGGTCTGAGTGGAGTACGGTTGAGTAGGGGTGCCACAGGGATCAGTGTCAGGGCCACTCCTGTTCCTTATTGATATAAATGATATGCCCTCTAGTATTACAGGTAACTCTAAAATATTTCTGTTTGCTGATGATACTTGCTTGGTAGTAAAGGATGTTGTGTGCAACACTGGCTCGGTTTCAAATAGAGCAGTTCATGCCATAAGTTTATGGCTTGTAGAAAATAAACTAACGATAAATCACTGTAAGACTCAGTTTTTACAGTTTCTAACACACAATTCAACAAAACCTGAAGTTTTAATTTCGCGGAATGGGCATATGACTAGTTAAACTGAATAGTTCAAATTTCTACGTGTTCTGATAGATAGTAAACTGTCGTGGAAAACCCACGTTCAAGATCTTGTTCAGAGACTTAATGCTGCCATTTTTACTATTCGAATGGTCTCTGAAGTGAATGATCGTCCGACACGAAAATTAGTCTACTTTGCTTATTTTGATTCACTTATGTCGTACGGTATTATAGTTTGGGGTAATTCTGCCCATTCTAAAAGGATATTTTTGTCTCAGAAACGGGCGGCTCGGTCAATAAGTGGTGTAAGATCACGAACCTCTTGTCGAGCACTGTTCACGGGTCTGGGTATTTTGACATTGGCCTCTCTCTCTATATATATATATATTCCTCACTGTCATTTCTTATTAACAATATTAGCTTATTCCGAAGAATAAACAGCTTTCACTCAGTTAATAGTCGACAGAAATCAAACCTGCATTTGGATCAGACTTCCTTAACTCTTGTGCAGAAAGGCGCGCGGCATACTACAAGCTACCACAAGAATTCAAAAATCTTTACAGTAATCTACGCGCTTTCAAATTGAAACTGAAGAGTTTGCTCATGGTTCACTCCTTCTATTCTGTCGAGGAGTTCCTTGAAAAATTAAGCTGGTTCTTGTTGATTGCGTTTACTTAAACTTACGGCTTAATATTTTTCGGTTTCATAAACATTTTACTTTTGTCTGTTATTACTTTTATGTTGTAATTTCATGTACTGACAAGCTCCATGACCTTTGATGTGTGCTCATCAATTTGGTCCTACTGAACTCGACGTGTAAATAAATAAATAAAATAAATAAGGATCAGAGATGTACCAACACGTTACTGAGTTTCTCAATTTCTGAAGCTCTTTCTCTTGAATAAATCTTCCAGTTTTTCTGAAATTGTACTCATCTACCGATTTCCGACGAATTCTGATAATTCCTTAGTGGCGCGTCGTTCCTCTTTCTTTTTTTTTCAGAGACAAACATAATGAGCAGTTCATAATTGGAGCTTACAAGCGCCTTTGAGGAGATACAGAGGACTGAACTTTTTAGTGTGACAAACCTTTCTTGCAGAAAAAGAAGCCCTCACTCTTACTCGCTTACTCGAGACGTTAACTCCACGTCCATCTCACTTACAAACCGCTCTCAGGCTGCTTAGAGCACCAGGCCAAGGGCTGTCAGTCTGGTACAGTTCTGATGTAGGTTTCGCTATGTTAGCGGAGTACCTCTTTGCTATCCAGATAAACAAGATCTGTAGTGGTTGTGACTACAGGCAAAGAAAATAATTATACAGGATGAACCCACAACTCTACGGCAGAATTCCGGAGAATGTTTAAGGATACCTTCCCCTGTATTTTGTTACAAGCGAAACGCGGTCTGCGGTGGCTCGATACAGAGTATTAACGCGATTTTTATTTTCTGGCTTATTATTTTTCTGTGGGAATAACTTAACAACAATAAAAGAGTACGAGTTTGTTATTTTAGGTCCTGAGGTGTTGGTTATGCCTGAAAAACTCCAGAGGAGACGAGTAAAAATAAAAAGTTAATGAATTATGATACGGATTATTTTTAAAATACCAGTCAATTACCTCCCGAAAGAATTCAATGATTATCTCAAAATGTCAACGTCCTTCATGCATATCTCGTAATGGCAGCGGCGTTAAAATAAGAGAAATGGGATCTGCTATAGTAATTTGCTTTCAGTCGTTCTTCCCGTGAGCTATTCTCAATGTAGGAGTGGAAGGTTCGAGAGAGATATGGAGACATGATGGCTATACTGTCTGACCTTCACCACACACCGGACTGTCACTTTCAACACAAATTTGGATTTGAAACTGTTGCCCATTATTGATTTTTCGAAATCAAACAGACCAACTCGGACATAAATGAAGAAACGTCCACTTGAACCTTCAGACAGTACCACGAGACATCAATCATCTTTTAAATTTTTGCTGGACTTGGCTATTCAGAAAACGATAGAGGAAACGGTAGTACAGGGATGTATGTACTTCAAATGATAGAGTTTCATTCATCACTGGCTACGAAATGTTCACAAGTAGATGATCCCATGATAACATGAAGCTCCGTGATGAAACACGAGTCATGCTCAGATAGCGTAACTCTTGTCCCGTTGCCGCCGTAAAGTAGGGATCCGGGTTGAGATCCTGATACGACACACATTTTAATCTGTTGCATATAATCACAAAAAATGAGCCTCGTTGTGCCATTCAAGACAGAAATGTTCTATGCTATGATACAAATGAAGTGTGCAGTGGTTAGAAGAAGAGAAATGTGATGATAAACTGAAGTTTTTTTCTTTGTCTTCGTTGTTATGCCTCGCAGTTATGTAAGTAACATAGGTATGTAACGTCTTTTGCGACTGGACTAAATAAGACATTTATTACACTGACGTAAGTAAGGTTTTCATTACAGCCGCAAAAGATTGCATATATCCTATATTACTTGTGAAGTTTTCAGTTCGTATGATACACGCCGTGTTCCGAAGTTTTAGATAATCGCCTTGAACCTGCCATAAAGACTCAACATCATTGTGGACTTTCATAATGGCCTCCAGACGTCGAGCGGATGCTTGTGTGCACTTAAAACGAAACCCATCCCACTTTTCGGGTGAGCTACATTATGTCTAAATGTGTGTATACTACAGCTGAGTTCTGTGAGTTTAATACGACAAGCTTGTAAAAAGAAGCGGAAGGAAAGAGACCGTTATACTAAATGAAAATGTTTACATGAAAATCTTGGGTATCAGCTACAACTTCCTTACGAATCAACAGCCGAAATTGCACTGTATTAAATATAAAAAGTGTTTCAACTATGTTCAGATAATTATGTAAATTTGTTATACGGATCTATTTAATCCACAACCGTAACTGCATTGTATTAGATACAAAAAGTATTTTAACTATTGTCAGCGGATTGTGTAAATTTGTTATACGGATGTATTTGCTGCTACTCAATTAGGACACAATCGATTAAGCAAGCATGCTCTTCTGTATTCACGCCCCGTTGAACTTATTTTCTGTTGCTAATGAAATGTCGTTTAAGTGCAACGCCCTAAAACACTGTGGGAAGTTCAGAATTTAACCCAAGACACTGGGGCACAGCTTGCTGATGACAGATCCCTAAACACCACCTTTCTTCATTCGTTCACAAAGACCTATTAATTAAATAGTCATCCTCCAACAGAAGTCGCACCAGCTGTTAGCGAGCACACACAAGAGCCCTTTACCTACTTGGGCTAAAGGCTACTTTAAAGCCTTTGGTACTACTTTTGGAAGTAGATACATAAACTGCATAAACCTAAATATTGTGAACTTCAATTAGATACACGCGAGATAACATCACAAACATAAAATTTATCAGTGCCGTGGTCAAATATCACACAATACGGTATATATATTATAGCAGAATCCTCTTGTTGTGTACATAGTTCCGCGTAGTCAGCGCTTACACAACTTTCCCAGTAGAGCGCGCCCCGCTAAGCACAACAGCGCAGGCGCAGCGCTCGTCCGTCTCCACTCTGCGAGATGGCGCTGCCTTAGACACGGACCAAATTCTGCTTCCGCCGATCCGCGTATTAATATGTAACGCAGCCAATGAGATTGCTGCTAACATAGAACCTTTTCTCCTCGCGGATCACACTCGCGCAGTGATACTTGAACGCGCGAGGTATTATAACGAGCGTACAGACCTCCGATTAGTCAGTTTGCATTTGTCTGCATTAGTCTGTACCAGTCTCTGCATTTGTCTGTACCAGTCTATAGTCAAGTTTCAGTCTGCGCCTAATAAGATTATCATATTCCTGTACATAGCCATGAAGAGAAATGTATAGACCCTTTGTCAAGTATCAGAGATATGTGAGAATAAGATTAATGTACCAAGACCAAAGGAACTTCAGATTGTCAATTGTAAACAGCATCCAGAATGAAATTACGTAATGTCTATGCTTTTTATTATTTTAATAAATGTGTGTGAAAATTAATCAAGTTCTGTTTAAAGTTGGTCACCGTCAATCTGCTACTCTAAGCGTGCAAGTGGCATTTCTATCGTCTGACCCAACGGCAGAAGATAAACACGCCACGATAAGACCACGAGACATATTGCTGACACTCGCCTACTTCGTTAGAGCGACAAGTCAAATAATCTGATGGTGTGTGTACCGAAGGTCTTACAGTATGTACACCGCACGAGGTGCACAAGTAAAGCAGGCAAAGCCGGCCGAAGTGGCCGTGCGGTTAAAGGCGCTGCAGTCTGGAACCGCAAGACCGCTACGGTCGCAGGTTCGAATCCTGCCTCGGGCATAGATGTGTGTTATGTCCTTAGGTTAGTTAGGTTTAAGTAGTTCTAAGTTCTAGGGGACTGATGACCTCAGAATTTAAGTCCCATAGTGCTCAGAGCCATGTGAACCATTTGAACCGAGCACCACAAAAATATTCACTATCAATTTACTGTTAAGATTGAGCACACTTCACATGAGACGCGAGTCACCGAATCAGGCAGATGACTATTGGAGCCTATGGCCTCACTCCTCATAAGGAACAAAGCCAATCTTGTCTCTCACAGCACGCTAGATCGTTTAAAACAGTACGGAATAAGAAAGAAGAGCTACAGCTATTGAGATTCCACCCACCTGCCTATTGATGGAGGAGGAAGTGCGTCACCAGGTGGCGATCTTCCAGACACCTGCCGTTCTGACGCAGTGCCGTAACCACCTCCAGCCGCCAACAGCAGAGATGACCTCTGCCACTGGCAGAGATCTCGGCTGTGGAGGATGTCTTCGGCGATCATGGATCTAGCGGGTGCTGTGGAGCGTGTGTCACGTCCAGAAGCGAGACACCAGATGGCTGTTGCTGGTAGTCGGATCTTTCGGTAGTTGAACGTCCCCCTGCAACACATGCCATAACTCCATTTCACCAAGACAAAAGTTTTCCTAGAGATCAGTCTTTCGATTGGTTTGCTGTGTCCATCTTTTCCATTTCGACTACAATTATTATTTCTTGAATTTGTCCCCCTTAGACGTTTTTCTACAAATGCTCCTTCCAGCGGCAGGTTAAGTGCATTGACAAAGAAAGGAGCACCCACGAAGAGAGGCTTAGGAAACGATACTCCATGGTCATGAGCGCATGTGACGTTATTTCAGTGATTACACTTGTCCGTATGAGTCACTTATCAGAGTGATGTAAACCCCCTCTGGCCTAGAAGTATGCATTTGTTCGGTTGGGAAAGGTGTAATAAAGACGTTCTATCCTCTCTTGAAGTATGGTGACCCACAGCAGTTGTAACAAGTCCTTGATAGGCCTATCTTGGATACTGGCACTTCGACTGAGTTGATGTCCAAGCTGGTCCCACACACGTTGTAATGGGGACAGATCTACATCTGCACGTCTACATCTACAACTACATGGTTACTCTGCAATTCACACTTAAGTGCCTGGCAGAGGGTTCATCGAACCATTTTCATACTACTTCTCTATCATTCCACTCTCGAATGACGCGTGGGAAAAAGGAACACCTAAATCTTTCCGTTCGAGCTCTGATTTCTCTTATTTTATTATGATGATCATTTCTCCATACGTAGGTGGGTGTCAACAAAATATTTTCGCATTCGGAAGAGAAAGTTGGTGATTGAAATTTCGTAAATAGATCTCGCCGCAAAGAAAGCCGCCTTTGTTTCAGAGACTGCCACCCCAACTCGCGTATCATATCAGTGACACTCTCACCCCTACTGCACGATAACACGAAACGACCTGCCCTTCTTTGCACTTTTTCGATGTCCTCTGTCAATCCTACCTGGTAAGGATCCCACACCGCGCAGCAATATTCCAGCAGAGGACGGACAAGTGTAATGTAGGCTGTCTCTTTATTGGGTTTTTCGCATCTTGCTAAGTGTTTTGCCGACATCTGAGGATCTTGCTGGTCACGGGAGTATCTCCACATCACCGAGACAGTTCATAGAGACACATGCGTGTGTGGACGAGCGCACTGCTACCGAAAAACGGCATCACTACACTGTCGCTTGAGTGGTAACACATGACGACATAGATGTCCGTGACGTATCACCAGCGTTCCGTCAGTCAATACCAGCTGTGACCTGTAGTCATACCCTATGGCTCCCAACACCATACTCGCCGATGGTGGTCATCTGGGGTCGCGCAGAACCGCGATTCGTCACTGAGCACGACGCGGTGCCATTCGTCAGCACTTCCTGGTCACGGTACCATGCCAGACGTAGCCGTTTGTGTTAGCAGCAGCCTAAGCATGTCACGGTGACTCCGACTAATGATGCGGGATGGTACACAATGTTGCAAGAAGTCCACTCTTGTTCTCGGAAGGCGGAAGAAGATGCTAAAGGGCTACGATATATGGTGATACTGTCTTGTTGTGGTCAGATGTGGTAGAGTGAAACCCTGACGACGATTATGCCTGCTATGACGTTCATATACAGGGTGGTCCATTCATCGTGACCGGGCCTAATATCTCACAAAATAAGCATCAAACTAAAAAACTACAAAGAACGAAACTCGTCTAGCTTGAAGGGGCAAACGAGATGGCGCTATGGTTGGCCCGCTATATGGCGCTGACATAGGTAAAACGGATATGAACTGGGTTTTCTTTTTAAATAGGAACCCCCATTTTTATTACATTTTCGTGTAGCACGTAAAGAAATATGAATGTTTTAGTTGGACCACTTTTTTCGCTTTGTGATAGATGGCGATGTAATTGTCACGAACATATGGCTACAATTTTAGACGAACAGTTGGTAACAGGTACGTTTTCTAAATTAAAATACAGAACGTAGGTACGTTTGAACATTTTATTTCGGTTGTTCCAATGTGATACATGTACCTAAGGCAGCGCCATCTAACGGGCCAACCATAGCGCCATCTGGTTTCCCTCTTCAAGCTAGACGTGTTTCGTTGTTTGTAGGTTTTTGTTTGACGCTTATTTCGTGAGTTATTAGGCCCGGTCACGATCGATGGACCACCCTGTATAGTCCTACATCGGGCCACTGTCAGACTAGAACGCGCATCAAATCAGTAAATTGCAAAACTGGACCAGCCAGCTAAATGGACATCCACAAAGAGATCCCTTTCAAATTCATTAATGTGCTGACAACGCTGTCTCATACGAGTACGGAGCAACTCCATATCCTTCACGACTATCGATCAACACCTGACGCTGCTCAAGCGCCTTACGCATCTCTCATCCCTGGGTACAACACTAAACACGAACAACTCTGATGACCATTCCACCCGTCAAAGAGAATTGCAACTCCAATAATTTGCATATCTGTCAGTAGTGTGAATGTGTACGAAGCTACATTGTCATCCGACCATATCTTCCGGGTCTACATTATTTGTCTCATAGTATATTTATGGATGAGGTAACACTAAAGCACCGCGTATAAACCTCTCCTGTTCCTTAATTAGTCACACACAAACGCACACACACACACACACACACACACACACACACACACACACACACACACACACATGCATAGATGCGCGCGCGCGTGCGCGCAAACAAACAAACAAACACACGTTATCGTCACAGATGTATGACGTGTACGAGGCGAAGTCTTCACGAGTCAGATATTCTGATGGCACTTCACTTATAGAGATTGCTTTGCTGGCAACACTGCATCGAAAAACAGCATTAAGTTTACACGTACGCCGCCTTAGAAAAGTGCTGTACTTTGCAAAACAAAATATCCGTGTCTTGAGGACATTTCCTTAATACTACAAGTCACTGTGATGTTTGAAGGACGGTATGTTAGAGAGAGGCAAACCTTTTTTTCTACTACGGAAATTATTTAAAGCAGGTGTGGTCACCACAATTGAGGATCACTAAGCTGCCATTGTAATTCAGCTACATGACACGGAGTTTACTTCCATTACCGCTACACAGATAAAACCGCCAGAAGAATAAGAATTACGAAATTTAGAAGTGAAAAGTGGCACTTGATATAGTAGCCATACTGGGAAAGTGTATAAAGCCCAAGATGACAGATACGAGATAAATTAGCTGCAAAGTTTAATTGCGACGAGAAAATGTGGTATATCCACCCAAGGCGGACAGGCCTTGGCAGAGAGGCCGGACGAAGTGTATCTGACAGGTTATGGAATGGAGGGAAAAGACTTCTGCTGACCATCTAGCTGAATGGTATGTGCTTAGGCCAATAGGTGGCATCCCCACAAAGCACTCGGGGACTGTGGACTAACAATCCGCGTCCCCTAAGTTGTATTGTTTAGGAAACTTCAATGCTCATTTTATTGTTTCGTTATTAACTTAATTCTCTTATTATCTATTTCTTGCAAATAAGGGCATCGCCGTCACAGAACACAAACACTGCGCTGTTCAGTCTTCTATATCACTCTGTTGGAAACTAGTAAGCAACAAACTTACGATTTTGTTGCATGAAAATTATCACATTTGCAACTGAAAGTGAGCTATTGTTTAACAGTAAAAAGTACGAAATAGAGTGTGTTGTTTACAGACAACAGATAGGTTCTACATGAAATACTTCTTTTCCCTTACAGTATTTTTTAAAAATAAACTTTCTTTCATTTATTAAGTTGGTGCGTAAGCTCAAAGCGTTTTTGTTTTGCGTATTGGTATTCCTGTCGCTGTAGCTTTTTTTATCGATTGTCATTTTTTATCTGTAGTTCACTGTTGCTATACTAGTTTACATATTGTGATTTTGTCATTTGGAGATAGTCAGTGGAGCTGTGGACGCTAGAAAATGGAGCACCAAAGCAGAGAAATCGGAATACTTACGACGTATTCTTCTGATTGAGTTCAGTAGAACGGTGTCAGCAGCGGAGGCAGTCAGACATTTGTGCCGTGTATGGGATAATGCCATTGTACGGAGCACGTTAGAAAAATGTTTTTTTTTTCGTTTTAAGGAGGATCTTTTGACATTAGTGGCTCTTCACGTCCAGGAAGACCTTCAGTGTTTGATGAAAATCGTTCAAACGCATTAATCTACAATGATTCACGTCATTTACTCAAAAACTGGCAAATTTGATAAACTGTGATCATTCCACCATCATGCTACACTACTTGCCATTAAAATTGCTACACGACCAAGATGACGTGCTACAGATGCGGAATTTAACCGACAGCAAGAAGATGCTGTGATATGCAAATGATTAGCTTTTCAGAGCATTCACACAACGTTGGTGCTGGTGGTGACACCTACAACGTGCTGACATGAGGAAACTTTCCAACCGATTTCTCATACACAAACAGTAGTTCAGCGGCGTTGTCTGGTGAAACGTTGTTGTGATGCCTCGTGTAAGGTGGAGAAATGCGTACCATCACGTTTTCGACTTTGATAAAGGTCGGATTGTAGCCTATCGCGATTCCGGTTTATCGTATCGTGACATTGCTGCTCGCGTCGGTGGAGATCCAATGACTGTTAGCAGAATATGGAATCGGTGGAATGACAGGCATCATAACCGCATGGCTGTAACGGATCGTGCAGCCACGTCACGATCCCTGAGTCGACAGATGGGGACGTTTGCGAGACATCAACCATCTGCACGAACAGTTCGACGACGTTTGCAGCAGCATGAACTATCAGCTCGGAGACCACGGCTGCGGTTACCCTTGACGCTGCATCACAGGAGCGCCTGCGATGGTGTACTCAACGACGAACCTGGGTGCACAAATGGCAAAACGTCATTTTTTCGGATGAATCCAGGTTCTGTTTACAGCATCATGATAGTCACATCCATGTTTGGCGACATCGCGATGAACGCACATTTGAAGCGTTAATCGTCATCGCCAAACTGGCGTATCACCCGGCGTGATGGTATGCGGTGCCATTGGTTACACGTCTCGGTCACCTCTTGTTCGCCTTGACGGCACCTTGAACAGTGGACGTTACATTTCAGATGTGTTACGACCCGTGGCTCTACCCTCCATTCGATCCCTGCGAAACCCTACCATTCGGCAGGATAATGCACGACAACATATTCCAGGTCCTGTACGGGCCTTTCTGGATACGGAAAATGTTCCACTGCCGCCCTGGTCAGTACATTCTCCACCAATTGAAAACGTCTGGTCAATGGTGGCCGAGCAACTGGCTCGTCACAATACGCCGGTCACTACTCTAGATGAACTGTGGTATCGTGTTGAAGCTGCATAGGCAGCTGTACCTGTACACGCCATCCTAGCTCTGTTTGACTCAATGCCCAGGCACATCAAGGCCGTTATTATGGCCAGAGGTGGTTGTTCTGGGTACTGATTTCTCGGGATCTATGCACCCAAATTGCGTAAAAATGTTATCACAGTTCTAGTATAATATATTTGTCCAATGAGTACACGTTTTTCATCTGCATTTCTTCTAGGTGTAGCAATTTTAAGGCCAATAGTGTACTCACTAGATTATAGTGACCACCTATTTAGACTTAAGAAACATGCACAACTGATTTTCGCATCACTGGTTTCTCGCGGTATGATGCAGACAATCAGTGACGGTCACCCTCAGGTACGTGGGTGGCTTTGCTTGTGCCTACCTAGGAAGACTAACGTCCTCCAATGTGTCGGTTCTGCATGCAGGACCACGGTTCCCGACTGCCAGCGCCAGTGGAATATGTGAGTTTTTCCGTGTTTCGGTAAGCACCCACAGTTCATTGCGTCACTCTACCGCGATATCACGTCACCCGAAGCGGCCTCTCGCCGAATGACTCCTAAGTAGACAGCGTGTGTTCTCTGCGTTAGGGTTGATCGTCACCCCTGCGTCAACACTGTTAAGTCACCAGCATCCTTTGGGTTGTGGAGCCCACAGATCCAGACGTCGTTCGGTTGTCTTCTCGTATCAGTCACGGAAGCTGCACAGTAAAAGTGTCTACGACTCGTAAGTACCGTATTACAGTACTAGGGGTGTTATGTAATACCAGCATTAAAACACTAATGCACTTGAAATTTTGTAATATACTTTTGATGGGGTTCTTGATGCAATTCTTGGGCTTTCTACATCTATCTACGAGCTTACTCTGCTATTCACAATAAAGTGCCTGACAGAGGGTTCAATGAAGCACCTTCAAGCTGTCTCCCTAACGTTTCACTCTCGAACGGTACGAGGGAAAAACGAGCACTTAATTTTTTCTGTGCGAGCCCTGATTCTCTTATTTTATCATGGTGATTATTTCTCCATATGAAGGAGGGTGCCAACAGAATGTTTTCGCAATCGGAGGAGAAAAAGTGGTGATTGAAATCTCATGAGAAGATCCCGTAGCAACGAAAAAACGCGTTTGTTTTGATGATTGCCACTCCATTTCACATATCATGTCCTTGACACTATCTCCCATATTTCGCGATAATACAAAACGAGCTGCCCTTCTTTGTACTTTTTCGATATCATCCGTCAGTCCCACCCGATGCTGATCCCCCATCGCGCAGGAATACTCCAGAATAGGGCGGACAAGCGTGGTGTAAGCAGTCTCCTTAGTAGACCTGTTGCACCTTCTAAGTGTTCTGCCAATGAATCGCAGTCTTTGGTTTGTTCTACCCACAATATTATCTATGTGATTGTTCCGATTTAGGTTATTTGTAATTGTAATCCCTAAGTATTTAGTTGAATTTGCAGCCTTCAGATTTGTGTGACTTATCGCGTAATCGAAGTTTAGCTGATTTCTTTTAGTACTCATGTGAACAACGTCACACTTTTCCTTATTCAGGGTCAGTTGCCACTTTTCGCACCATGCAGGTATCTTATCTAAATCATTTTGCAAGTCGTTTTGATCATCTGATGACTTTACAAGACGGTAAACGACAGCATCATCAGCAAACAATCTAAGACGGCTACTCAGATTGTCTCCTATGTCGTTAATATAGATCAGGAACAATAGAAGGCCTATAACACTTCCTTGGGGAACGCCGGATATTACTTCTGTTTTACTCGATGACTTTCAGTCTATTACTACGAACTGTGACCTTTCTGGCAGGAAATCACGAATCCAGTCGCACAACTGAGGCGATATTCCATAGGCAGTCAGTTTGGTTAGAAGACGCTTGTGAGGAACGGTGTCTAAAGCCTTCTGGAAATCTAAAAATATGGAATCAATTTGACATCCCCTGTCGATAGCACATATTACTTGATGAGTATAAAGAGCTAGCTGTGTTTCACAAGAACGATACTTTCTGAAACCGTGCTGACTATGTGCCAATAAATCGTTTTCTTCCACGTACTTCACAATGTTCGAATACAGTATATGTTCGAAAACCATACTGCAAATCGACGTTAGTGAAGTAGGCCTGTAATTCAGCGGATTACTCCTACTTACCTTTTTGGGTATTGGTGCGACTTCAGCAATTTTCCACTCTTTAGGTACGGATCTTTCTGTGAGGTAGTGGTTGTATATAACTGCTAAATATGGAGCTATTTTATCAGCATACTCTGAGAGGAACCTGACTGGTATACAATCTGGACCGGAGGCCTTGCCTTTATTAAGTGATTTAAGCCGCTTCGTTACTCCGAGGATATATACTTCTATGTCTCTCATCTTGGCCGTTGTTCTTGATTGGAATTATCCCATTGGTATTTATTACCCATCTCGATGGCACCCTCGCGTTACCAAACGGAATCAACAATTTTTCTCTGTTTTACATCTATCTTACAGAATCGGAAGATGTCCATCGAGTGGTTGAAACCAGTTAGGCTGTGTAATGTTCTTCTAATTGTATTCCGCGAAATGCGCAGAAATGTTCGAAACAAATTATTCACTTCAATTGTTGAAGATTCTAGACAGGCGAATATTTCCCAAGAGCAGAAAAGGTAATTCTTTCGTAGGTACGCTCTAATGCACCAGAACTCTCTCACTGAACCTAGCCCTACATACTTTAAATCTGTTATTGTCATAATCACAAGAATTTTTGACACTGTAACTGGTACCACCTGCACAGTAGTCGCCTTCAGACTGAGAAGAATTTAAAAAAATCTGCCGAACTTCCTACTTTACAACACGAGAAAAGTGAAATAGTGTCACATGTAAGAGAAAACGCTGCATATAATGACACCAGGTGCTCGTAAATCCTTACCATTCTGAATTACTATAGCAAAGCAGAAACTTTAACTCAGGGTGTTCCAAACATTTAGGATAAAACTTTTGTAAATTCTACGAGATCCTAAATTGAGAACTTTGACACTTCTTCTCTTCGATAGCGCTTAAGCCGTCTAGGAGGAGTTCCGCTGTACTGAAGTTTAGGCAATTTTATCCTATTTCCTTTTTCTGCCGGGATCTCTTCCTGTCGCCTCAGTGGTTAGTTACCTGAGGGGAGCGAAGTCGCGTGCGTCACTTGTTCGTAACTTGTGTAAACTTTGTTCTGTGCCTGTCTGTATTTTGACTGTGTAACGTAAACCAAGCGAGCAAACGTATCCGGGATAAAAGGAGGCGGAGAGTATTGCGTTCTCAGCAGAGAAGAACTGTCAGCAGAATGGGTCGGTCAGGAGAGTTCAGTGATTTTGAACGCTGAATGACCACCGGATGTCACCTGAGGAACAGATACATTTCATCCTTTCCAATACTGCGCAAGACAACTGTTGAGGAAGTGATCGTAAAGTGGAAACTCTGAGGATCAAACCGCAGTTAAAACAGGCCCGTCAGATCTTATGTAGGGCTGACGGTCGGGCACTGTAAAGCAATGCGGAGGGCAGTTGGAAAAAATCGCATGAAATCAGCGGAAGATATCATTCCTTAGTTCCAAGGTGCTAACAGCAGTCCAGTTAGCACCATTATTCAAAAAATGTTCAAATGTGTGTTAAATCGTATGGGACTGAACTGCTAAGGTCATCAGTCCCTAAGCTTACACACTACTTTACCGAAATTATCCTAAGGACAAACACACTCACCCATGCCCGAGGGAGGACTCGAAACTCCGCCGGGACCAGTCGCCAAGTCCATGACTGCAGTGCCTTAGACCGCTCGGAGCACCATTATTGTGCGTAGGGAGTTGAACAGAATGGGGTTCGATGGTCGACCACTTCCTCATAAGGGACACATTTCTCCAGTCAGTGCTAAGCTAAGCTTGAGGTGCTGCAAAGAGCGTCACCACTGGACAGTGGATGGTTAGAAACGAGTGATTTGGGGTGACGTATCATGCCATGCCCAGTTGCAATCTGACAACGAGTTTGGGTAGTGGTGATGACATCGTTTCCGAGCCACCACAGGATGCCTCGCCTGTTGGGCCAGTGGCCGATTCTCCGGCAAGGTCCCGACAGTCACAGAGGGCGGGCCTATTAGTTATAGGGAGCTCCAACGTTAGGCGGGTTATGGAGCCCCTCAGGAAAATAGCGGGTAGGTCGGGGAAGAATGCCAGTGTGCACTCGGTGTGCTTGCCGGGGGGTCTCGTCCGTAATGTGGAGGAGGCCCTTCCGGCAGCTATTGAACGCACTGGGTGTGACCGGCTGCAGATAGTAGCACATGTCGGAACGAATGACGCCTGCCGCTTGGGTTCTGAGGCCATCCTTGGTTCCTTCCGGCGGCTGGCTGATTTGGTGAAGACAACCAGCATCGCACGCGGAGTGCAAGCTGAGCTTAATATCTGCAGCATAGTGCCCAGAGTCGATCGCGGTCCTCTGGTTTGGAGCCGTGTGGAGGGTCTAAACCAGAGGCTCAGACGACTCTGCGACTATAATGGTTGCAAATTCATCGACCTCCGTTATTGGGTGGAGAACTGTAGGGCCCCCCTAGACAGGTCAGGCGTGCACTACACACCGGAAGCAGCTACTAGGGTAGCAGAGTACGTGTGGCGTGCACACGGGGGTTTTTTAGGTTAGAGGGACCCCCCCTTGGGCGAAACGATAAAATACCTGACGGCTTACCAGAGAGAACATCAGCATCGTTGATAAAGAACGTCCGTCCTCAGAGACCAAAAACAGGAAAAGTTAACGTAATATTGGTAAACTGCAGGAGTATCCAGGGCAAGGTTCCTGAATTAGTATCGCTTATTGAAGGAAATAGTGCGCATATAGTATTAGGAACGGAAAGTTGGTTAAAACCGGAAGTGAACAGTAACGAAATCCTAGACACAGAATGGAATATATACCGCAAGGATAGGATAAACGCCAATGGTGGAGGAGTATTTATAGCAGTAAAGAATTCAATAATATCCAGTGAAGTTATTAGCGAATGCGAATGTGAAATAATCTGGGTTAAGTTAAGTATCAAAGGTGGGTCAGATATGATAGTCGGATGCTTCTATAGACCACCTGCATCAGCAACCGTAGTAGTTGAGCGCCTCAGAGAGAACCTGCAGAACGTCGTGAAGAAGTTTCGTGATCATACTATTGTAATAGGGGGAGACTTCAATCTACCAGGTATAGAATGGGATAGTCACACAATCAGAACTGGAGCCAGGGACAGAGACTCTTGTGACATTATCCTGGCTGCCTTGTCCGAGAATTACTTCGAGCAGATAGTTAGAGAACCAACTCGTGAAGCTAACGTTTTAGACCTCATAGCAACAAATAGACCGGAACTTTTCGACTCCGTGAATGTAGAAGAGGGTATCAGTGATCATAAGTCAGTGGTTGCATCAATGACTACAAGTGTAATAAGAAATGCCAAGAAAGGAAGGAAAATATATTTGCTTAACAAGAGTGATCGGGCACAAATCGCAGAATATCTGAGTGACCACCATCAAACGTTCATTTCTGAGGAAGAGGATGTGGAACAAAAATGGAAAAAATTCAGAAACATCGTCCAGTACGCCTTAGATAAGTTCGTACCGACTAAGGTCCAAAGCGAGGGGAAAGATCCACCGTGGTATAACAATCATGTACGAAAGGTACTACGGAAACAAAGAAAGCTTCATCATAGGTTTAAGAGTAGTCGAATCATAGCTGATAAGGAAAAGCTGAACGAAGCGAAAAAGAGCGTAAAGAGAGCAATGAGAGAAGCATTCAACGAATTCGAACATAAAACATTGGCAAACAATCTAAACAAGAACCCTAAAAAGTTTTGGTCATATGTAAAATCGGTAAGCGGATCTAAATCCCCTATTCAGTCACTCGTTGACCACGATGGCACCGAAACAGAGGACGACCGAAGAAAGGCAGAAATACTGAATTCAGTGTTCCGAAACTGTTTCACTGCGGAAAATCGTAACACGGTCCCTGACTTCAGCCGTCGCACGGACGCCAAAATGGAAAATATTGAAATAAACGATATCGGAATTGAAAAACAACTGCTATCACTTAGTAGCGGAAAAGCATCCGGACCAGACGAGATACCCGTAAGATTCTACAGTGATTATGCTAAAGAACTTGCCCCCTTTCTATCAGCAATTTATCGTAGATCTCTGGAAGAACGTAAAGTACCTAGCGACTGGAAGAAAGCGCAGGTCGTTCCCATTTTCAAGAAGGGTCATAAATCAGATGCGAATAATTATAGGCCTATTTCGCTTACGTCAATCTGTTGTAGAATAATGGAACATGTTTTGTGTTCTCGTATTATGACGTTCTTAGATAATACAAATCTCCTTCATCATAACCAACATGGATTCCGCAAACAGAGATCATGTGAAACTCAGCTCGCCCTATTTGTCCAAGAAATTCACAGTGCCGTAGACACTGGCGAGCAGATTGATGCCGTATTCCTGGACTTCAGGAAGGCATTTGATACGGTTCCGCACTTACGTTTAGTGAAAAAAATACGAGCTTACGGAATATCGGACTAGGTTTGTGATTGGATTCAGGATTTCCTAGAAGAAAGAACACAACATGTCATTCTTAACGGTTCAAAATCTGCAGATGTAGAGGTAATTTCGGGAGTACCGCAAGGAAGCGTGATAGGACCTTTATTGTTTACAATATACATAAATGACTTAGTTGACAACATCGGTAGCTCCGTGAGGCTATTTGCAGATGACACGGTTGTCTACAAGAAAGTAGCAACATCAGAAGACTCGTACGTACTCCAGGAAGACCTGCAGAGGATTAATGAATGGTGCGACAGCTGGCAGCTTTCCCTAAACGTAGATAAATGTAATATAATGCGCATACATAGGGGCAGAAATCCATTCCAGTACGATTATGCCATAGGTGGTAAATCATTGGAAGCGGTAACGATCGTAAAATACTTAGGAGTTACTATCCGGAGCGATCTGAAGTGGAATGATCACATAAAACAAATAGTGGGAAAAGCAGGCGCCATATTGAGATTCATAGGAAGAATTCTAAGAAAATGTGACTCATCGACGAAAGAAGTAGCTTACAAAACGCTTGTTCGTCCGATTCTTGAGTATTGCTCATCAGTATGGGACCCTTACCAGGTTGGATTAATAGAAGAGATAGACATGATCCAGCGAAAAGCAGCGCGATTCGTCATGGGGACATTTAGTCAGCGCGAGAGCGTTACGGAGATGCTGAACAAGCTCCAGTGGCTGACACTTCAAGAAAGGCGTTACGCAATACGGAGAGGTTTATTATCGAAATTACGAGAGAGCACATTCCGGGAAGAGATGGGCAACATATTACTACCGCCCACATATATCTCGCGTAATGATCACAACGAAAAGATCCGAGAAATTAGAGCAAATACGGAGACTTACAAGCAGTCGTTCTTCCCACGCACAATTCGTGAATGGAACAGGGAAGGGGGGATCAGATAGTGGTACAATAAGTACCCTCCGCCACACACCGTAAGGTGGCTCGCGGAGTATAGATGTAGATGTAGATGTAGACGAATGCGTAAAGGTCGCTACCTGTCATCATACACTACTGGCCATTAAAATTGCTACTCCACGAAGATGACGTGCTACAGACGCGAAATTTAACCGACCGGAAAAAGATGCTGTGATATCCAAATGATTAGCTTTTCAGACCATTTACGTAAGGTTGGCGCCGGTGGCGACTCCTACAACGTGCTGACATGAGGAAAGTTTCCAACCGATTTCTCATGCACAAGCAGCAGTTGACCGGCGTTGCCTGGTGAATAGTTGTTGTGATGCCTCGTGTAAGGAGGAGAAAGGCGTACCATCACGATTCCGACTTTGATAAAGGTCGGATTGTAGCCTATCGCGATTGCGGTTTATCGTATCGCGACATTGCTGCTCGAGTTGATCGAGATCCAATGACTGTTAGCAAACTATGGAATCGGCGAGTTCAGGAGGGTAATACGGAAAGCCGTGCTGGATCCCAATAGACTCGTATCACTAGCAGTCCAGATGATAGGCATCTTATCCGCATGGCTGTAACGTATCGTGCAGCCACGTCTCGATGCCTGAGTCAACACATGGGGACGTTTGCAAGACAACAACCATCTGCACGAACATTTCGACGACTTTTGCAGCAGCATGGACTATCAGCTCGGAGACCATGGCTGCGGTTACCCTTGACGCTGCGTCACAGACAGGAGCGCCTACGATGGTCTACTCAGCGACGAACCTGGGTGCACAAATGCCAAAATGTCATTTTTTCGGATGAATCCAGGTTCTGTTTACAGCATCGTGATGGTCACATCCGTGTTTGGCGACATCGCGGTGAACGCACATATGAAGCGTGTATTCGTCATCGCCATACTGGCGTATCAGCCGGCGTGATGGTATGGGGTGCCATTGGTTACACGTCTCGGTCACCTCTTGTTCGCACTGACTGCACTTTGAACAGTGGACGTTACATTTCATATGTGTTACGACTCGTGGCTCTACCCTTCATTTGGTCCCTGCTAAATCCTACATTTCAGCAGGATAATGCACGACCGCATGTTGCAGGTCCTGTACGGGCCTTTCTGGAAGCTGAAAATGTTCGACTGCTGCCCTGGCAAGCACATTCTCCAGATCTCTCACCAATTGAAAACGTCTGATCAATGGTGGCCGAGCAACTGGCTCGTCACAGTACATCACCACTACTCTTGATGAACTGTGGTATCCTGTTGAAGCTGCATGGCCAGCTGTACCTGTACACGCCATCCAAACTCTGTTTTACTCAATGCCCAGGCGTATCAAGGCCGTTATTATGGCCAGAGGTGGTTGTTATGGGTACTGATTTATCAGGACCTAAGCACCCAAATTGTGTGAAAATGTAATTACATGTCAGTTCTAGTATAATATATTTGTCCAATGAATACCCGTTTATCATCTGCATTTCTTCTTGGTGTAGCAATTTTAATGTCCAATAGTGTATATAGTGACAACGGTGAGGTACGGAGAAGATGGTCTTACGGTACTTTTCCGTCGTTACGGTGTCGTCCCCTTTTAGTGCTGAAGAAAACGCTAAATTCCGATGAATATCGCCACATTTTATAGCACTGTGTACTGCGCACAGTGGCGGAATGGTTCAGAGACGTTATGTCACAAAGCAGCATGTGTGAGGCAATGGTTTATAGACAATAACAGTCCTGAAATGAACCATCTGAACCCAATGGAACACCTTTGGGATGTGCTAGAACGCCCACTTCACTACAGACTCCAACTTGTAACATCAGTAAGTTCTCGGGTTCCGGTTCTTGAGGAAAAATGAGCTGCCATTCCTCTACAGACATTCAGAAATCTCATTGAAAGTCTTCCCGCATATTCTAAGCTCTCATAAACGCGAAGGGTAGACACATCCGATGTTCGTACCCCGTGAAAGATGAGCGGATACTCTTGATCGTATAACAAGCCACCGTACAGTGCATGTAGGTAGGTAAACTGTACCAGTGTTAACGTATTTCTGTCCTGTTCTGTTTCGGTATCGAGGGAGAAAAACGATTGTCGCTTTCATCTCCTCACATCCTCTCATGCCCCTATGAATGTTCCTCTATGGTATCGGCTGAATAGTTATTCAGTTTTCCTAAAGCATCCTGTATTCTAAATAGATCGTACAGGAATGTGCTAGAATAATACCGCCTTTGCCGGTCTCGGTGGCCGAGCGGTTCTAGGCACTTCAGTCGGGAACCGTGCTGCTGCTACGGTCGTAGGTTAGAATCCTGCCTCGGGCGTGGATGTGTGTGATGTCCTTAGGTTAGTTAGGTTTAAGTAGTTTTACGTCTAAGTCCCATAGTGCTTAGAGCCATCATCAACACCGCGTTTCTAGCAAAAACTGCTCATTGCATTTTCCCTAACGTCTCTTTTAGATTTTCGAATAGGCTGTACCCAACTGCTACGATCCCAGCTTCGCTTATTTGTATCCGTCTGAATCCTACTATCATTCCTATTTGATAGCTACTCTAAACGCTGGAAGGATATGATAGAATTGCTCTTACTAGTGAATTGCAATTTCCTTTATAGATTCATTCACTTTCCTCCCCTCTCTATTCCTTACTCAATTAATTTGTCTCATCTGAATTCGCATCTTAGTATTGGCACTAAAGATTGAAACGTTATTCACCGCTATTTTTTTGTAATAGGATAACATCGGATGCTTTACCGAAGTTATCGTTATTGTCTTGTACGAGGGCAGTTCAATAAGTAATGCAACACATTTTTTTTCTGAAACAGGGGTTGTTTTATTCAGCATTGAAATACACCAGGTTATTCCCCAATCTTTCAGCTACACAACACTATTTTTCAACGTAATCTCCATTCAATGCTACGGCCTTACGCACCCTTGAAATGAGGGCCTGTATGCCTGCACGGTACCATTCCACTGGTCGATGTCGGAGCCAACGTCGTACTGCATCAATAACTTCTTCATCATCCGCGTAGTGCGTCCCACGGATTGCGTCCTTCATTGGGCCAAACATATGGAAATCCGACGGTGCGAGATCGGGGCTGTAGGGTGCATGAGGAAGAACAGTCCACTGAAGTTTTGTGAGCTCCTCTCGGGTGCGAAGACTTGTGTGAGGTCTTGCGTTGTCATGAAGAAGGAGAAGTTCGTTCAGATTTTTGTGCCTACGAACACGCTGAAGTCGTTTCTTCAATTTCTGAAGAGTAGCACAATACACTTCAGAGTTGATCGTTTGACCATGGGGAAGGACATCGAACAGAATAACCCCTTCAGCGTCCCAGAAGACTGTAAGCATGACTTTACCGGCTGAGGGTATGGCTTTAAACTTTTTCTTGGTAGGGGAGTGGGTGTGGCGCCACTCCATTGATTGCCGTTTTGTTTCAGGTTCGAAGTGATGAACCCATGTTTCATCGCCTGTAACAACCTTTGACAAGAAACTGTCACCCTCAGCCACATGACGAGCAAGCAATTCCGCACAGATGGTTCTCCTTTGCTCTTTATGGTGTTCGGTTAGACAACGAGGGACCCAGCGGGAACAAACCTTTGAATATCCCAACTGGTGAACAATTGTGACAGCACTACCAACAGAGATGTCAAGTTGAGCACTGAGTTGTTTGATGGTGATCCGTCGATCATCTCGAACAAGTGTGTTCGCACGCTCCGCCATTGCAGGAGTCACAGCTGTGCACGGCCGGCCCGCACGCGGGAGATCAGACAGTCTTGCTTGACCTTGCGGCGATGATGACACACGCTTTGCCCAACGACTCACCGTGCTTTTGTCCACTGCCAGATCACCGTAGACATTCTGCAAGCGCCTATGAATATCTGAGATGCCCTGGTTTTCCGCGAAAAGAAACTCGATCACTGCCCGCTGTTTGCAACGCAGATCCGTTACAGACGCCATTTTAACAGCTCCGTACAGCGCTGCCACCTGTCGGAAGTCAATGAAACTATACCAGATGAAACGGGAATGTTTGAAAATATTCCACAAGAAATTTCCGGTTTTTTCAACCAAAATTGGCCGAGAAAAAAAAATGTGTTGCATTACTTATTGAACTGCCCTCGTATTTATTCCCAATTCAAGTAAGCTGCACCAAGTGGAAATTTTCTGCTAAGGTTTTCATGCTCGCCTTACAACCGCCCAACGACGATATTCACAAAAGGTTTTTATGCTTGCGTATGATGTCATTCCTGGAAATGGAAAATCTCCTCTGTGGGAATCGACATGGGTTCCGAATACAACGTTCGCATCAAATCCAGCTCGCTCTGTTTCTTCAAAGGCACCCAGGAAGCAGTAGACAGGGGCGAAACAGTTGTGACTGAAGTCATGGGATAATGATATGCACATATACACATGATGGTAGTATCGCGTACACAAGGTATAAAAGGGCAGTGCATTGGCGCACCTGTCATTTTGTTCAAAAAATGGTTCAAATGGCTCTGAGCACTATGGGACTTAACTTCTGAGGTCATCAGTCCCCTAGAACTTAGAACTACTTAAACCTAACTAACCTAAGGACATCACACACATCCATACCCGAGGCAGGATTCGAACCTACGACCGTAGCGGTTGCGCGGTTCCAGCCTGTAGCGCCTAGAACCGCTCGGCCAACCCAGCCGGCGGGAAATAACAGGCTGAACGCGAAATGGTAGTTAGACCTAGACGCATGGGACATTCCGTTTCGAAAATCTTGACGGAATTCAGTATTTAGAGATCCACAGTGTCAAGGGTGTACCGAGAATATCAAATTTCAGGAATTACCTGTCACTGCGAACAACACAGTGGCCGACGGCTTTACTTAACGACCTGCAGCAGCGGTATTATGGTTGACAACGCGTCATGTCACTGGGCCACAATTGTTATCGACTGAAAAAACATTGTGGACAGTTCGAGCAAATGATTTGGCCACCCAGATCGCCCGACATGAATCCCATCGAACATGCACCGGACATAAAAGAGAGGTAACTTCCTGTACAAAATCCTGCGCCGGCAACACCTACGCAACTATGGACGGCTACACAGGCAATAGGACTCAGTACCTGTTAGGGGTACTTCCAACGACTTTTTAAGTCCAAGCCACTCCGAGATCTACATCTACATCCATAATCTGCAAGCCAACTGACGGTGTGTGGCGGAGGGTACCTTGAGTACCTCTATAGGTTCTCCCTTCTAATCCAGACTCGTATTCTTCGTGGAAAGAAAGATTGTCGGTATGCCTCTGTGTGGGCTCTAATCTCTCTGATTTTATCCTCATGGTCTCTTCGCGAGAAATACGTAGGAGGGAGCAATATACTGCTTGACTCCTCGGTGACGGTATGTTCTCGAAACTTCAACAAAAGCCCGTACAGAGCTACTGAGCTTCTCTCCTGCAGAGTCTTCCACTGGAGTTTATCTATCATCTCCGTAACGCTTTCGTGATTACTAAATGATCCTGTAACGAAGCGCGCTGCTCTCCATTGGATCTTATCCATCTGTTCTATCAACCTTATCTGGTACGGATCCCACACCGGTGAGCAGTATTCAAGCAGTGGGCGAACAAGCGTACTGTAACCCACTTCCTTTGTTTCCGGACTGAATTTCCTTGGGATTCTTCCAATGAATCTCAGTCTGGCACCTGCTTTACCACCCATTAATATTATATGGTAATTCCATTTTAAATCACTCCTAATGCCTACTCCCAGATAGTTTATGGAATTAACTGTTTCCAGTTGCTGACCTGCTATATTGTAGCTAACTGATAAAGGATCTTTCTTTGTATGTATTCGCTACATTGAGATTTAATTGCCATTCCCTGCACCATGCGTCAATTCGTTGCAGATCCTCCTGCATTTCAGTACAATTTTCCATTGTTACAACCTCTCGATACACCACAGCATCATCCGCAAAAAGCCTCAATGAACTTCCGATGTTATCTACAGGGTCATTTATGTATATCGTTAATAGCAACGGTCCTACGATACTCCCCTGCGGCACACCTGAAATTACTCTTACTTCGGAAGACCTCTCCATTGAGAATGACATGCTGTGTTCTGTTATCTAGGAAGTCTGCAATCCAATCACACAATTGGTCTGATAGTCCATATGCTCTTCCTTTGTTCATTAAACTACTGTGGGGAACTGTATCGAACGCCTTGCGGAAGTCAAGAAACACGGCATCTACCTGGGAACCCGTGTCTATGGCCCTCTGAGTCTCGTGGACGAATAGCGCGAGCTGTGTTTCACACGATCGTCTTTTTCGAAAGCCATGCTGGTTCCTACAAAATAGATTCCTACTCTCCAGAAAAGTCATTATACTCGAACATAATACGTGTTCCAAAATTCTAAAAGATATAGGTCTATAGTTCAGCACATCTGTTCGACGTCCCTTCTTGAAAACGGGGATGACCTGTGCCCTTTTCCAATCCTTTGGAACACTACGATCTTCTAGAGGCCTACGGTACACCGCTGCAAGAAGGGGGCAAGTTCCTTCGCGTACTCTGTGTAAAATCGAACTGGTATCCCATCAGGTGAAGCGGCCTTTCCACTTTTGAGCGATTTTAATTGTTTTTCTATCCCTCTGTCATCTATTTTTATACCTACCATTTTGTCATCTGTGCGACGATCTAGAGAAGGAACTACAGTGCAGTCTTCCTCTGTGAAACGGCTTTGAAAAAAGACATTTAGTATTTCGGCCTTCAGTCTGTCATCCTCTGTTTCAGTACCATTTTGGTCACAGAGTGTCTGGACATTTTGTTTTGATCCACCTACCGCTTTGACATAAGACCAAAATTTCTTAGGATTTTTCTGCCAAGTCAGTACACAGAACTTTACGTGCTGCCCTACGCCGGGAAAAAGACACGATATTAGGAGACATCCCATGATTTTGGCCAAATACCGAGAAGAGTAGAATGAATAGTCGCGAGTTGTCATTTCACGGGATGCATGTAGGAGGAAATAACATATCGGCCAACTCTTCGCTCACGGTATTTCATCGCTGAATTTCACCAAAGTTCGATGGAAACGAAATTTGTATCCCTCTACCACAGGTAAGTGGCTTCCTTTCTCACTAAACACCGTTCGACGCCCACTCCACGCTCCACGGTAGCCAACTAGCGCCGTGCACGCAACTGATATGTTTGCGGTTAGCCGTGTATTCTTAGGTGTTTATTGTAGCGTCTCCAGTGCACCATCCGCAGCCTAATATCCGCCCTCGTAGTTGTTTGGAAGCAGTCCAAGTATCCACGTTGCACCCAGAGTGTAGTCAGCCACCTGGCCGTGTGGGCGCGGAGTGTTCCCTGGCCTAGGCTTATATAGAGCCCGTCCGTGACCTTGGCGGTCAGAGTCAAGTGCGGACCACGCCCTGCCGTTAGGAGACCGCAGGAGCGCCGCCGGGGCGTTGACACCGCGGATCAGCGACCTGCCAACGGCCACCCGGGCGGGCCGCTCGTAAACCAACTCTGCTCTCCCGGATCTGGAGCCAGCAATCACCTAGCGCGGTGCTTCACACGGGGACGTAATGGCAGCGGTCGCGCATGTATACGACAAGCACTCTGAAGCATCAGCATCGCACCTGCGGAAATCACACCTCAACGATTCTGGACTTGGAGGCCACCGAACTAAACAACTGTTATTTCGGCTTCACTTAAAACTTCCGGGCTGATAGGCCGTGGTCGAACTATAAAACTGTCTCCTAACGTTTCGTCTCCGACTGCGGGAGACATCATCGGAGGTAAAGCGGCGAACTGCGAATAGGACTCGAGGAGGCGTTGATTATATAGGCAGTACAGAGGGCGCCACTGTCGATCACGTGGCGTCGGCTATGAGATTGTCTCTGGTAATGCCAACATTCACGATTGAAAGTAATCGATCGTCACGCTTGCGGTGCAACGCTGACATCCAAATTTTATCCAGTTTAACACCTTCGTCTTTCCTGTTAAAATTATTACGATGTTTATCAATCTCGATAGCCTCTCTATACAAGCGTGCATAATAATGCGAGGTTTTTGATATGACGCTCGTCTCGCTGAATTTTATTTCATGATCACCTTCCTGGTAAACATGTTCCGCTACGGCCGATTTATCCGTGTGACCTAGGCGGAAATTCCTCTTATGTTCGACATGACGGGTGTTCACACTTCTCTTTGTGGTACCGATGTAAACCTGTCCACAACTACAAGGAATTTTATATACCCCCGGTGTAGCCAAAGGGTGCCGTGCATCTTTTGCCGACCTTAAGAATTCTTTTATGTTCCTAGTAGGTCTGAAAATAGTTTCCACCCCATACTTGCCTAAAACTTTCCCAATGCGATCTGTGACCTTGCTAATGAACGGAAGAAAAACTTTGCCCCTGGACGACTGTTGTCCGTCGTTACTCCTGATTCTCTGCCTAGAGCGAAGTGCTCGATCTATATCCTTGCTAGAAAAGCCATTCTTCACGAAAGCTGGCCGTAGATGTTCAATCTCACCTTTTAAATAAACAGGTTCACAAAGTTTGTGCGCCCTGTCTACCAAAGTTTTCATTACACCTCTTTTTTGTCTAGGGTGGTGGTTTGAATCTTTGTGCAGATAACGATCAGTATGTGTGGGCTTTCTATACACCTTATGGCCCAACGTTCCGTCCGGTCGTTTAATCACAGACACATCCAGGAAGTTCAATTGCCCATTCCTTTCTGTCTCCATAGTGAACTGGATTTTCGGATTAATGCTGTTTAAATGTGTCAGGAAGGCATCCAAATCCTCTGCTCCGTGTGTCCATACTACGAACGTGTCATCGACATAGCGATACCATCTGGCTGGTCTCTTACTGGCCGTCTGCAACGCCCGTTGTTCAAAAGTCTCCATAAATAAGTTAGCCACAGCAGGAGACTTTTGAACAACGGGCGTTGCAGACGGCCAGTTTTATAGTTCGACCACGGCCTATCAGCCCGGAAGTTTTAAGTGAAGTCAATACCGGCCGTGAAAGTTTACATTGTATGTTATTTCGGCTATTATTACACACACATCTGTCTCCAGACGATCTACTTCGAAACACCCCTAAAGCAACACACGGACCGGCGTTCTGGTACCACTATTATTTCACCCCTTTCCCGCTCCACTCACGAGTGATGCTTGGGTTGAACGCCTATTAGTCAACATCCGCAAAAGCTATAATTTTTACCGTAGTGGTCATGTGGGAGGAAGTACGAGGCGTGATTTTTAAGTAAGTATCGTTTTGGAATTTAAAAAGGACGTGCTAAGATATCTCAATAATTTTATTTTTACATGAAAGCCTGTACCTTAGTCTACTTTTCTACATAATTTCCGTCAATATTGAGACACTTGTCATAACGTTGTACCAGTTTTTGAATACCCTCCTCATAGAAGTCTGCCGCCTGACTTGTTAACCACTGCATCACCACTGTTTAGACTTCGTCATCGTCTTGAAGACGCTCACCGCCCAGGTGTTTCTTCAAGTGCCGGAACAGATGGTAGTCACTGGGTGCAAGATCGGGGGTGTACGAAGGTCAGCAGAAACATACCACAAAAACTGGGAAGGATAAGTAGAGAAATCATCGACCTTCCCGGAACCACCGTCCTGGCACATAAATTGAGGGTTTTAGCGAAGCCACATTAAACGTTAACATCGAGCGCCGCACAGGGATTTGAACCGCTATACTCCCGGGCTCGAGTTCGAGGCCAGGGCCTTAACCACTTTGTAATCTCGCTCGGTAAGCCGTGCGTACTTTTTGAGAAGGGGGCGTTCAATACAAGCACAGCAGAAGCCACGTCTAACTGAAGAAGAAGTGAAGCCGGTCTGCAGGGACATTAGCGATGGTGTACAGCAGCACACAGCCGGCAATTACGGGGCCACCGCTGTGACCGCCGTCGTTATAACCGCACCGGCAACCACAGACCGCTATCTCATCACCACAGTGGTGCTCTCGCTTAATTTATTAGCTGTTCCTTTGCTTCGTAACGCTCGGCAATTGAATATTCGACACCATTACGTTTCTAAGGTTGGTTTATATGAAATAATAACGTATACAGTACTGAATTATTTGCATCTAAATTCATCCGTAAGCTCAGTGATATACAAGAGGAGATGGAAGTCTTAACATCGAACAGTAGTAAATATACTCACTCCACAACGCGACTCAGCTGAAACAATGGTAACTCTTACGACATTCAGCCAATAATAGTATTTGTACTACGTAATGTCCTGCAGGGATGTAGAGACTTCTAGAAAGCTGTTCGATGAGATAAAAACTGGAATATTTTGACGATATGGATTAGGATGATACAGGACCACCCACCATAGCAGGCGGAGTAAGGACTGCAATAGCTGGAGAACATAAAACGTTAGGGGCAAATATGAATTCACGGGAAATACGAAAGAGATGTTTTGGAATACGTGATCGTTCCATCATTAACTCTAATGTTTATTTTTCAGTACAGTTTTGAAATTACAGAGCTTAGACCTTTGTTAGTACTTTTCCAACATAACCGAAATTATTAAATTATCCTTAACGTTTAACATTGGAAACACTAAACACGATGCTCGAACCAATACGTTAGTTCTCACAAGATATTGCCTTAGAACGTCAAAAATATCCGGTCATTAGACGAACGTCAAGATACTACAGGCTTTTGTCACTAAAACCTGGGAGGCATCTGTATCAAAATGTCAAGATCATCAATATAATAAGTGAACACTATTCGTTGATTGTCGATGAATGCATCTGGAGGTCTTTCCTTACAAAAATGCGACATTCGAATAAAAATCCTGTCAAGCAAATATGTCTATGTGTTATCATAACCACGTCAGAACGTAAAATATTTTAGTCAGTCTGCAAGTGTTATACACACATCAATAAAAGTTTTACATCACCTCAGTTCCGAGAGATCCGGAACCTGTACAAATGGCTCTGAGCACTATGGGACTCAACATCTGTGGTCATCAGTCCCCTAGAACTTAGAACTACTTAAAACTAACTAACCTAAGGACATCACACACATCCATGCCCGAGGCAGGATTCGAACCTGCGACCGTAGCAGTCACGCGGTTCCGGACTGCAGCACTAGAACCCCTAGACCACCGCGGTCGGCCCGGAACCTGTACAGAAAATTGGAATATAGATCAACATAAACATCATTTCCGCCCCTTTTGCATGTTGTACCACCATACAGCGAGAACTTCAGAGGTGGTGGTCCAGATTTCTGTACGCACCGGTACCTCTAATACCCAGTAGCACGTCCTCTTGCACTGATGCCACTGATGCATGTGTTTATTCGTCATGGGATACTATCGACAACTTCATCAAGGCACTGTTGGTCCACATTGTCCGACTCCTCAACGGCGATTCGGCGCAGATCCCTCGGAGTGGTTGGTGGGTCATGTCGTCCATAAACAGCCCTTTTCAATCCATACCAGGCATGTTCGGTAGGTTGATATCTGGAGAACATACTGGCCACTCTAGTCGAGCGATGTCGTTGCCCTTAAGGAAGTCATTCACAAAATGTGCAAGACATGGGCGCGAATTGTCGTCCATGAAGACGAATGCCTCGCCAGTATGCTGACGATATGGTTGCATTATCGGTCAGAGGATGGCATTCACGTATCGCACAGCCGATACGACGCCTTCCATGACCACCATCCACCCGAAAACAGCAGGAAACCTCCACTTGCTGCACTCGCAGGACAGTGTGTCTAAGGAGTTCAGCCTGACCGGGTTACCTCCAAACACGTCTCCTACGATTGTCTGGTTGAAGGCACATGCGACACTCATCGTTGAGGAGAACGTGATACCAATCCTGAGTGGTCCATTCAACATGTTGTTGGGCCCATCTGTACCGCGCTGGATGGTGTCGTGCTTGCAAAGGTGGACCTCGCCATGGACGTTGGGACTGATGTTGCGCACAATTTGAGTCGTAACAGGACGTCCTGTGGCTGTACGAAAAGCATTATTCAACATGGTGGCGTTGCTACAGTAGTAGCCCTTGGGCGGCCTGAGCGAAGCATGGCATCGACAATTCATGTCTCTCTGTATCTCCTCCATGTCCGAACAACATCGATTTGGTTCACTTCGAGACGCCTGGACACTTTCCTTGTTGAGAGCCCTTCCTGGCACAAAGTAAGAATGCGGACGAGATCGAACCTCGGTATTGACCGTCTAGGGCATGGTTGAACTACAGACAACACGAGCCGTGTTCTTCCTTCCCGGTGGAATGCCTGGAACTGATGCTCTGTCGGACCCCCTCCGTCTAGTGGGCGCTGCTCATGCATTGTTGTTTACATCTTTGAGCGGGTTTAGGACACCTCTGAAGAGTCAAAGGGACTGTGAGTGTGACACAATATCCACAGTCAACGTCTATCTTCAGGAGTTCTGGGAACCGGGGTGACGCAAAACGTTTTTTGATGTGTGTATATGCTCACTCGTTTACGGAGAACGATCACAGATCCCTCGTCCAGTTAAAAAATCTATGTGGTCTAGGAATGGGCAGACTTAGACCTATAGCTGAACCTGAAGTTCCTTTTGAAGCAAAATTTTACCATGCCAGCGTCTTTATTTTACCAACACGCGAAGATGAGAATCATACATTCCTTGAAAGAAAGAAGTAGAATCAAAAGCGAAATTTGTGGCTACAAAATATGTTTATATGTTAAGTGTTAATATTGTAAGGAAGTAATTCGTTAGACAGCTGAAGGACTTAATAGCGCATATTATCAAAACCACTGTGAATGCACTACTGTCCGAAACAACATCTTTAACTACCGTCTGACTGCAAGCATCTTCCCAACAGTCTGGAAGCAGGGACTCATGTCATTAGCCCAGAAGGAAAATGTCCCAACGAACCCTCCAACTACCGTCCCATGTGCCTTTAACCGTTAACTCTAAGGATTGTACGGAACCAAATGATCCGCATAAAGTTCAGGAAAGGAAGAACTACACGCTATTAACATAACATATAATGCCTTCATTAGACGTTTAGTCTCCCAGTGCTATGTCTATAGTGTTACACGTAACTTACGTATTATCAAACACCCCTAGCCGTCCCTACGATGTTTTTTATTATGTGGATATCAGCCGCCGGTGCTTCACTGCACAATCCTCTGGCCGCAGCTGACCCTGAGGGGATTAACTCCAGTCATATACAGATTCCATCAGTGGTCAATATCTATGAACTTTTTTTCGCAGGCAACTACGTAGATGATGGTAGGAGACACAACATCGTCGATGGCCACTGATGGTACCAAGTAGACGATTGATGTTAATTAACCCCCTCAGCGTCAGTTAAGGCCTGGAGATGGTGTACTGAAGCACCTAAACTGTTGACCATATAATCAATAACGTCGTAAGGACGGCTGTAGGTGTTCCATTTCATTACATAAGCGAACGGCCAAAGTCCTTAAACCCGTCACGAGGATGAAGATACAAAAGCTTTACATATTAATTGTCACATTTCTTACTTTGTCATCTTCATCACTTATCTTTCAAAAATAATAAATTTATATATTGTTGATTTAAACCCACTAAGGAGTGCTTTAGTTCTTCTTCGATGCTCTAGGTGGTGGGGCACAAGACTCTACCATAGCACAAAATTCGATCTTCTACCTCAAGATCAGAGATCCTAGCCGAATGCAAGTCCTTTAGTACTTCATTAAGCCACAGGCTTTCAGTCTTGTAGCTTTTAACCAATTAGAAGATCTTCTTGCTAAGCCTATTGTTGTTCATTCGTTGTAGGTGCCCATAGAACTTGAACCTCCTACATCGCATACTGGTGTTGGCTGTTTCTAACTGGTGATACAGTTCAGAATTAGACTTCAGTCGGTAGGTTCCATCTGGGAACAATCTCGGGCCATGAATTTTTCTGAGGATACGTCTTTCGGCTCACTCCAGGTCATCCATCGTACCTTTTCTGTTCATCGAGAGGGTCTCTGAGGCATACAAAAATGGTTCAAATGGTTCTGAGCACTATCGGACTTAACATCTGAGGTCATCAGTCCCCTAGAACTTAGAACTACTTAAACCTAACTAACCTAAGGACATCACGCACATCCATGCCCGAGGCAGGATTCTAACCTGCGACCATAACGGTCACGCGGTTCCAGACAGAAGCGCCTAGAACCGCTCGGCCACCCCGGCCGGCTTGAGGCATACAGAAACTGTGGTCTGCAGCAGTTCTGTAATGACAGACCTTAGCATTCTTCTTGTTACGCCTTTCTAAGATGGAGGTGCCGTCTCTACCAATGGGGTGGACCCATTCACCAAGATAACGAAAGCGATTGGCCCTCCCAATCGTTCCATGTATAGTCGTCAAAGGGGTGGTACTGGAGTGGCTGTTCTCAAAGTATTCGGTCTTGTCATACGGTATTTGTAACCCTGACTTCACTGCTATCTCATGCAGGGCTTGGACAGTAGTGACAGCATCCTTAGAGTTGTTGGTTAAGATTGCAATGTCATCTGCGAAAGCAAGGCATTTATATTATAAGTTTGATGGAAATAATTTTTCCATCTATAACACATTCAGCTGTTTAGCTGTCGGTGTCACCATACCATCCTGTATGATTAAAAAAAAAAGCGAAGCACCCTGAAAGAGAGGAAGAAACGAAATGGATCTACACGGTTGACAGGTTATGCGATGTTATTTCAGTCATTACAAAACAGAGTCAAATATACAAAGAATTTGGCAGGATGAAGCCACTTACCACTATGACGCTGCACCCCATATGCAATGGATGCATGAACTATTTCGATTGCGGAGGGAGTTATAAAGCCGTCGTATCCTCTCCTGAGGCACGATGGCCCACAACTGATGCAGCTGGTCATGGACATGCTATATACAGGCGCTGGACTGGTGTTGACGTTCGAGGTGGTCTGACAAATTATTCATTGTCCAAATATAAAGCATGGTTGCGATTCAGCGACTGTACGGATTAGAAGAGATTGAAAAAAATCAGCCAAACATTTTGAACGATCAATTGCAGTTCGCGAGTAATCACTTCTTTAATGGCTTGAAACCGCTGCTAACGGTCACATATCACGTGTTTACCGACCTCTGCTAAGATCGACGAATGTGCCGTTTTCCTCAAAATACTTCCTCTCAACAGCTGAGCTATTTGCGTTTCACATCACTGGGTTTCATTTTCCGTGGCCTTTTCAGCACATGTTGCTAAAGTTGGTATTGAAAGAAAATTTTATTTCGTACTATGATTTACATTTTATAGCATCAGTACAGTTAAGCAAAAGGTTCTCATTTTTTATGTTCGATGTAACTTTACCCATTTCACTCTTTCTTCCACATTTTTGTGACAGAACTAATTGTTTGGTTTACAGTTATTATCTTACGCACGCTAAATTTCACGGCAATGTCACTGGTTCATAAAATTTTTACAGATAATTTCATGTTCAATGTATACTTCTTAAATTTATTGCACTTATTACTGGCCTTCTATAAGAAATTTTTATTTGCTTTAATGTAAAATTATGTCACTTTACACGGTCAAGAAGCAATGCTCACCCGCATGTGTATAGCGCCCACTGCATTCCAATTTTTCATTGTCGCTTTATAACACTATCACTACCTCTCGTTTATGTTCTGAAACTATGTTGTTAACCAATTATGGTATATAGAAGCAGTACAATGTTACCCTCTCTAAGGATTTTTGTAGTTTTGACCGTGAAGTGCCTAAAGGAGGTTGCCTGTCGGACATGAAATTTAGAATTACGTAAATACATAACTAGAAACAGATACTGTTTAGAAACTCTTTTCATTAATCAAATTCCTCTAATGATAAAGAATACGGTCGCCAGCCCAATTAGGCATAGAAATGTGTGACATTCCTTTTTAAAGAAAAAGTAAGCAGTTTTAGTGGAAAGACATAGCCGATACTTTTCAGGTACGAAAGTGCAATGAACCAAGCCACAAGCATATCAAGCATATAGAAATGGTAAAGTAGGTACTGACAGTCATAACAGAAGAAACCTATTTTCATAAACTCATTAAATACTAACACACATTAGTATTCAAGGCCAAGTCAAACTAAATAGATTCACTCACATTACACATGCAAGTCACTGTTGAACTGGAAATTGGCCATGGCCTAGTCTTCCTTCAACAGATATTTTCTGTACAGTACAAATTTAAATACTATTCACATGCAGTAAGATTCACACCATTCTTTAAAGTCAAAGAAGTAACTTTTCTCATAGATAATGACATTCCTAGTCACTTTACCTTCAGTGAGGATAAAACAGTAAGTGAATACTCATAATTGATATTACACTTTTTTAGAACACAATGATCACAGAACTCAACATAAATATGAAGAGTAGTTATAACTTTTCATAATCAAGTAATTTAGTGTATTTCAGCTACTTTCAATGTGGGTGAGGGGGAGCCTTTAATCTTGACCACTGTAGTAATGCAAATTAAACACACTTTCATAATGCTTCAGTCCATAACTGCGCGACTGCTACGATCGCAGGTTCGAATCCTGCCTCGGGCATGGATGTATATAATGTCATTAGGTTAGTTAGGTTTAAGTAGTTCTAAGTTTTAGAGGACTGATGACCTCAGATGTTAAGTCCCATACTGCTCAGAGCCATTTGAACACTTTCATAAACAATCTAAAGAATGCCAACTATTCCTAATTAGGCTGGCGACCGTATTCTTTATCATTAGAGCAATTTGATTAATGAAAACAATTTCTAAACTGTATCTGTTTCTAGTTGTGTATTTACGTAATTCTAAATTTCATGTCCGATAGGCAACCTCCTTTAGGCATTTCACGGTTAAAACTAGGAAAATCCTTACAGAAGGTAACATTGTACTGCTTCTATATACTATTATCGGTTAGCAAAATAGTTTCAGAACATGAACGAGAGGCAGTGATAGTGTTATAGCTTAAGCTTCCGTACTGTTAAGCAGAAGTTTGCTTTCTAGTGACGTTGTTTTAGCTCCTATTTGTTCTTCTTTCCCCATGCATTTCTAACAGTGGTCTTTTGTAAATGGAACTCTACCTTCTGCTCGATGAATTTACGTACAGTATTACTCTGTCAGCAAATGTATTAAGAGATTTTATACATAATGTATAACTGTAAATTGATTGCATTATGAGTAGCCTTGCAGATGAATTTTTCATTCTCACGTTAATGAAAAATGCTGTTACTTAGCACAAGCAAGGCGTAGTTCTTACGTGCATGTATTTAGCACCCACTGCATCCCGATTTTTCCTTATCGCTTGAGCCTGTACCTGTGAGCAGTTGACCTTTGTCTCTCGCATGATGAATATTTACGTTATGCATATATTTTATGCTTTGGACTCCTGTTATAATTTTATGTAGACAAGAGCCTTTACCTGTAGGCGAATACATTTGTGCATTTATTCTGACGTAAGGTGAGTGTAATCTGTCTGCTGTCGTATGTGATGTTTCTGGCTTTTGTTTCGGTTTTATGTATGACAAGAGCCGCTCGGCCTCAGCTAATACAATTTAACATCATGTTATGTAACAATTGAATGCGCTTACCTCATAAGTATTGCTCTATTATTAATATTTTGTTGTGTATGTAAAAGAGTTTTGAACCGTTTATATACATTTTTAGGGTCCATTCCTTCTGAAAAATATAATTTTATAACTATCGAAACCTTGGTCAACAGCTAAATAAACCTTTAGTTTGCAACTGGTTGGCTGGTTTTTTCAAGCTCTTCTTTTTCTATTGTAGACAGATCCGGGGATCATGCTCACCGTGGAAGTACCTCAGCATCGCGGAGGTAGTTTGTAGAGACACGACCATTAATGGACAAGCACTGAGCAGTTGAAAAATGGCGCAATAATCCTGTCACATGAGGGATAACACAAGACGACGCAGCGTGTCCGTGACGTAATCTTATGCCGTCAGAGTTCACTCAGTCGCTATTAGGCGTGGCCTGAAGTCAAACGCCATGGCCCCCAACACATTGCCGCCAGGAGTAAAACTGTTGTGTTTCTTCAAAACATTGGAAGGATAGGACCTCTCCTCAAGTCGCTCTCATATTCGCCGACGACCGCCAGAACCGCGAGTCATCACTGAACACAATGCGGCGACATTCACCAGCATTACATGCTCGCTGGTCATAGCACGATTCCAAATGCTTCCGTTTGTGTTGTGGTGTTAATGGCAGCCAACATACGGAACGATAATTCCCTGCTGTTACAAGACGACATACAAGTTTACAGAGAGTCCATTGCAGATACGGAGGGATCACGACGTGATCGGTTCAAACCAGGGTGATGGTCAGACTTGGTAGGATGAAACCTAGACAACTAGTATGTCTGCTTGGCCGTTCCTGTGCAGTCGAACATCAGGCCAGTGCCACGATTGAAAACACTTCGGATCTGAATAGTGCACAACTCGGCCAGCCGGCCAAATGGAGATCCACTTTTCACAGCCAAAAGGTGCTGACCACGCTGTCTCACATGAGCATGTTGCGTCGTCGTTTCCTTCACAGTGATCAATCAATATCTGGTATTTGTCACGTCTCTTATACACCTTTTCAGGGCTGGTAACCACAGTAATGCTATTACACTTGTCACAGAGAGCTGAAACTCTAATCATTTTCATAGACCACTGGTCATTAAAGTTGCTACATCACGAAGATGACGCGAAATGTAACCGACAGGAATAAGATGCTGTGATATGCAAATGATTAGCTTTTCAGAGCATTCACACAAGGCTGGCGCCGGTGGTGACACCTACAACGTGCTGACATGAGGGAAGTTTCCAACCGATTCCTCACACACAAACACCAGTTGACCGGCGTCGCCTGGTGAAACGTTGTTATGATGCCTCGTGTAAGGAGGAGAAATGCGTACCATCACGTTTCCGACTTTGATAAAGGTCGGATTGTAGCCTATCGCGATTGCGGTTTATCGTATCGCTACGTTGTTGCTCGCCTTCGTCGAGATCCAATGACTGTTAGCAGAATATGGAATTGGTGGGTTCAGGAGGGTAATACGGAACGCAGTGCTGGATACCAACGGCCTCGTATCACCAGCAGCCGAGATGACAGGAATCTAATGGCTCTGAGCACTATGGGACTTAACATCTATGGTCATCAGTCACAGGCATCTTATCCGCATGGCTGTAACGGATCGAGGAGCCACGTCTCGATCACTGAGTCAGCAGATGGAGACGTTTGCAAGACAACAACCATCTGCACGAACAGTTCGACGACGTTTGTAACAGCATGGACTATCAGCTCGGAGACCACGGCTGGGGTTACCCCTGACGCTGCATCACAGACAGCAGCGCCTGCGATGGTGTACTGAACGACGAACCTGGGTGCACGAATGGCAAAACGGCACTTCTTCAGATGAATCCAGGTTCTGTTTACAGCATTATGATATTCGCATCCGTGTTTGGCGACATCGCGGTGAACGGACAGTGGAATCGTGAATTCGTCATCGCCATACTGGCGTATCACCTGACGTGATGGTATGGGGTACCAACGGTTACACGTCTCGGTCCCCTCTTGTTCACATTGACGGCACTCTGAACAGTGGACGTTACATTTCAGATGTGTTACGACCCGTGGCTCTACCCTTCATTCGATCCCTGCGAAACCCTACATTTCAGCAGATTAATGCACGACCGCATGTTGCAGGTCCTGTTCGGGCCTTTCTGGATACAGAAAATGTTCGAACTGCTGCCCTGGCCAGCACATTCTCCAGATCTCTCACCAATTGAAAACGTCTGGTCAATGGTGGCCGAGCAACTGGCTCGTGACAATACGCCAGTCACTACTCCTGATGAACTGTGGAATCGTGTTGAAGCTGCCTGGGCAGCTGTACCTGTACACACCACCCAAGCTCTGTTTGACTCAATGCCCAGGCGTATCAAGACCGCTATTACGGCCAGAGGTGGTTGTTCTGGGTACTGATTTCTCAGGATCTATGCACCCAAATTGTGTGAAAATGTAATCACATGTCAGTTCTAGTATAATATATTTGTCCAATGAATACCCGTTTATGATCTGAATTTCTTCTTGGTGTAGCAATTTTAATGGTCAGTAGTGTATTTGCTAATGTTGTGTCGACGCACAAGTTACACTGACATACGACCGTGTCTTCGCCGTGCGGGATTAGCCGAGCGGTCTAGGGCACTGCAGTCATGGACTGTGCAGCTGGTCCCGGCAGAGGTTCGAGTCCTCCCTCGGGCATGGGTGTGTGTGTTTGCCCTTAGGATAATTTAGGTTAAGTAGTGTGAAAGCTTAGGGACTGATGACCTTAGCAGTTAAGTCCCGTAAGATTTGACACATTTTTTTTGACCGTATCTTCTGAGTCCTTCACTTGCTTTGACAGGCAGTGTATTTGAAATGCTGGAGAGGTGCGTTCCAGCACTGGTGGTAATCGCGATGTGTTGGCTCGCTGTGCAGGAAAGAACACCGCAGCGTAGCGGATGAGCAGCAAGAGGAGGAGGACGAGCAGGGACCGCTGCGCTACTACGGCGGCGCCTCGGGCATCTGGGACCCGACCACTGGGCGGCGCATAGAGGAGCACAGGGCGCCGTCCGACACGGTCGCCATCCAGCCGCCACCAGAAGGTAAGGCGGCGAAGCGTCCGGAACTGTCCCAGCAAGGGGGCAACAGGCTCTGGGGCAGTGAAGTCGCGCCACAAGTCTCTACCACCAAACGGCAACTGATAATACCTTTTTTTTTTTTTGCATGTTTCAAATTGTCTATCCCGTTTTATTGTTTCCTTACTACCGGGTTGCTATAGTTAAAGTGCAGCTACTCACGGAGGTCCAGTGTGTGCTGTAACTATAGTATGGCAGTGAAACTTGGTGTATATACTAACGCTTTAATGCAGAACCAAATTACGCTGGAAAAATATCACTTCCAATTTTTACCACCAGGCGCAAATCTGGCGCTATGGATGCAATAAAGAGGTATGAAAATGTTTCCATATGTAATGGATTAGGAATGTTATTAGGGCAGAAAGGTCAAGCAATTGAAAAAGACTTGCTGATTTTATTATTAACCACCGCTTGCTCAATACGTATGTTTCTGTATAGGGTCAACCTTAAACAAAACACATTTTTTTGTTTTTTAACCAAAACATGCTTCACTGCAGTTGCAGCATTTTCAGTGGGCTTTTATTTTCCAACTGTTAAAGATAAGGAGTGTTCTTTGCTGTTTGTATATATGTAGCTAGTAGTTTTTAAATCGTAATCATAGATATTCGAAAAAAACACGTAAATCACGAATTCATACCTTTAACCACATGGTGTGGTTTTTCTTATGTGTTGTGTTCTACAGTGACCGTTTTTTTGCACAGTCTGTCATCTGTAACCACTTACGAGGTGCGGCTAGAAAAAAACCGGACTGATGCTGGAAAAAACATTTATTTACAATTATTTACAATTTCATGTTATCTCCTTCAATGTACTCTCCTCCTCGGTCTCTACACCGCTCCATACGAATTTTCCACTGTTCATAGCAATGCTGCAGATCATTTTCGGTAAGTCCATACATTACTTCCGTCGCTTTTTCTTTTACTGCTTCAACAGTCTCAAATCTAGTTCCTTTCAAAGCTGACTTGACTTTAGCGTAAAGAAAAAAGTCACAGGGGGCCAAATCAGGTGAGTAGGGTGGATGATCTAAGATGGGAATGTTGTGTTTTGCCAAAAACGTCTTCACTGACAACGCACTGTGAGCTGGGGCATTGTCTTGGTGAAGGATCCATGACTTTTTTTCTCCACAAATCGTTCCGTTTTCTCCGTACTCGCTCACGTAGGGTAGCCAGGACGCTAATGTAGTAATGCTGATTCACTGTTTGTCCCTCTGGTACCCAATCAATGTGCACAATCCCTTTGATGTCAAAAAAAAAACAATCATCATTGCCTTGAATTTCGATTTTGACATTCGTGCTTTTTTTTGTCGTGGAGAACCAGGAGTTTTCCAATGCATCGATTGGCGTTTAGTTTCGGGATCGTAAGTAAAAAACCACGATTCATCGCAAGTAATAACATTTTGTAGGAAGGTGGGATCACTTTCAATGTTTGCCAGGATGTCAGAACAAATCATTCTTCGGCGTTCCTTCTGTTCAATTGTGAGACGCTTGTGAACCATTTTTGAACACACTTTGTTCATGTTGAAACTTTCATGAAGAATCTGCCTAACACTTTCCTTGTCAACTCCTGTTAACTCAGACACTGCTCTGATTGTTAAACGGCGATCTTGTCGAACAAGTTTACCGATTTTTTCAATGTTTGCATCAGTTTTTGCTGACAATGGTCTGCCAGTGCGAGTGTCATCACTGGTGTCTTCGCGGCCATCTTTAAATCGTTTAAACCACTCAAACACTTGTGTTCGCGATAAACAATTATCGCCGTACACTTGTTGTAACATTACAAACGTTTCACTTGCAGATTTTCCTAGTTTGAAACAAAATTTGATGTTAACACGCTGTTCTTTCTGTACACTCAACATTTTCCGACGCACAGACAAAACGTCAACTACTTAAAACAGACGCCACGGGCAGACTGAGTGCAGGAGGCAGATGAAACTCGAGCAGTAGGCGGAGCGAGAGTCACGTGACAGGCCACGCGACTTTCAGCCTTATTGCATTCGTTTTATTGTTTCACCAGTACTAGTCCGGTTTTTTTCTAGCCACACCTCGTATAGCTTAAAGTAGACAAATTGTTTAAGCCAAAATTACGATTTTAAAACTTGTTATTTCTATGTCCGAAATTATTTAATTCTATGTGTGTGTCTATTTACATAATGTTTCACTTACGTTTTCCTTTTAATCATCTTCATCACCGTCGAACACTATATATTGAGTTACACCTTCAATTGTTCCACTGCCCGCCGTGTTTGTTTTTACAGCTGGTAAAACAGTGAAACAGTTACAGTACAGTGACAACTCAATATATAGTCTTCGGCAGAGATGAAGATGATTAAAAGGAAAACGTAAGTGAAACATTATGTAAATAGACACACACATAGAATTAAATAATTTCAGACATAGAAATAACAAGTTTTCAAATTGTCAAATTTGTCTTCTTTAAGGTATAAGTGGTTGCAGATGACAAACTGTGCAAAAAACGGTCACTGTAGAAACACAACACATCAGAAAAACCACACCATGTGGTAAAAAGGTATGAATTCGTAATTTATGTGTTTTTTCAAATATCTGTAATTACGATTTAAAAATTAATAGCTACATTTATACAAACAGCAAAGAACACTCCTTATCTTTAACAGATGGAAAATAAAAGCCCACTGAAGATGCTGCAACTGCAGTGAAACATGCTTGGGTTAAAAACAAAAAAATGTCTTTTGATAAAAGTGGACCCTATCCAAAAACATACATATTGTATGTATAGGATTCGAACCTGCGACCGTAGCAGCAGCGTGGTTCCGGACTGAAGCGCCTCGAACCGCTCGGCCACAACGGCCGGCTTACAACATGCACACTAGAGACATTGATGAGATGCTGCATCCGACGTGATCAACTGCTGCTCGCAGCAGTTCCAGTGGAATGCGAACAACGTGTTCCAATATAATGGCCTTCAGATCTGGTAAACAGCGAATGCGTCCCTGGTGAAGGCAATATTTCAGACATTCACAGGTACTAAAGTCACATGGATTCACAAAAGGTGATCTTGCAGGCCATGTATCTGGAACACCTCTGGATGGTGGTGGTGGTTAGTGTTTAACGTCCCGTCGACAACGAGGTCATTAGAGACGGAGCGCAAGCTCGGGTTAGGGAAGGATTGGGAAGGAAATCGGCCGTGCCCTTTCAAAGGAACCATCCCGGCATTTGCCTGAAACGATTTAGGGAAATCACGGAAAACCTAAATGAGGATGGCTGGAGACCGGATTGAACCGTCGTCCTCCCGAATGCGAGTCCAGTGTGCTAACCACTGCGCCACCTCGCTCGGTGAACACCTCTGGAGATAACACTTTTGTGGAAGACTGCATTTAGCAGATCTTTCGCTGGGCGAGCGGCATGAAATGCTGATCCATCTTGCATGAAAACAGTGGTTTCCACACAGTTGCGCTCTTCCAAAGCAGGAAACTAATGCTGTACAATGAGGTGTCTCGATAGCGTGCAGACGGCACGGTATACCCGTCAGCCGTTCAGGGTGTATTCTCTTCAAAGAAGAACGGAACGAGTACAAAGGTGCTTCTCAATCCACACCACGCAGCCGTGTGTGGCGAGTGCAATGGCTCTTAGTGCACAACAGGCGGTTTAACAGCGCTCACAGCACCCTGTACTGCAAAATGCGCCTCGCAAATCTATACAATATAGCCCGGCCTTATATCATCCGTGCCAGAGAGCGAAGAGCAAATTCAGGACGTTCTACATCTACATTTATACTCCGCAAGCCACCCAACGGTGTGTGGCGGAGGGCACTTTACGTGCCACTGTCATTACCTCCCTTTCCTGTTCCAGTCGCGTATGGTTCGCGGGAAGAACGACTGCCGGAAAGCCTCCGTGCGCGCTCGAATCTCCTCGGGACGTATAAGTAGGGGGAAGCAATATACTCGATACCTCATCCAGAAACGCACCCTCTCAAAATCTGGACAGCAAGCTACACCGCGATGTAGAGCGCCTCTCTTGCAGAGTCTGTCACTTGAGTTTGCTAAACATCTCCGTAACGCTATCACGTTTACCAAATAACCCTGTGACGAAACGCACCGCTCTTCTTTGGATCTTCTCAATCTCCTTTGTCAACCCGACCTGGTACGGACTCCACACTGATGAGCAACACTCAAGTATGGGCCGAACGAGTGTTTTGTAAGCCACCTCCACGTTGCCGCAGATCATGAGGCTTTAATTGCTGCTCTGTCTGACTCTTGTCTGGGTATCAGTGCAAACAGACCTCAAAACCTTCCGCATTGTTGACCATGGTATGGACATTTCTCGTGACATGGTACGAGAACTAGCACAACCCGGGCAACGTGGTTTTCAAATTTCATTGTGATGTTCTGTAAACCATTTAATAACACCGACCCTCTTCTCAGACCTTTCAGTTAGCGATACTCTCTCAACGCAGCTTGTAATTGCTACCGTTTACATAAATTAGCTTAACTAACAATGCACGGTCTCTATTCTCCATAAACACACCGTTCACTCACTTTACGGCTTGTTAAATGACAACACAAATTTCATACCGTCATACAAACAGCGTTCAGCGCCAGATGTGGACCTGGTGGCCACAACTGGAACTGAATTTTTCCAGTGTAAATCGGTTCCGCATTAATGCAGTACCGTATCTACTAAAGTTTCGCTGCCATACTATAATTATAGTCCACAATGGACCTCCGTGAATGCCTGTTCCTAAATTATAACCACATGGTATTTTGGTGTTAAACTGATTTCTGTTATTCGAACTTCTGCACTGAGAGGCCGTGGTCGGAATATAAAACTATACCATAGTGTTTCGTCCTCATCTGTCGATTTCTCTCTTAAGATGTCTCCCGTAGATGGTAACGAAATTTCAGTCAATAGTTTGGTATACCGACCACTGCCTTAATCATTTGTCATTTAATTTTGAATTTTGCGTTCAATTCTGGAATCTGACTTCAACCACAAACAAATATTTGTTCACATCTAAAATGCCGGCGCTACTCAGATGAAGTGATTGACCCAAGAGAGAAAGCCGTGGAGTGCCACAACAAACCAGAAAGAAGACTGGTTACGAAAATGAAATAGTGAACAGTACGGTCTAGGTTTTACACAATCTTATAAATACATTCGCAAGTTATAAATGAATGGTAGCTTGAATCCAAAGGAATCTCATCTACTGTGGAGCAATGTCTACTAAAAGCGTTTTCATATTCAAACCCATGTGGTAAACAACTGCTACACCACCTTTTTACTAATTTATTTAATACAGTAATTATTAATCTGCCAGAAAATAAAAATCATTATTGGATAGCTATGCGCGCTATAAATTTGAGTCCCTCGCCGCATTTTTGTTTATGTATGAAGGCTAATCTCAGGAACTACTGAAGGGATTTTGATACAGTTTTCACTAATAATTCACAATAAAGATTTGTGTGTATAATTACGTATTAGAAACAAGTTATCCGGCTGTTGATACTTAGTGCTACCCGTATGAAGCCGGGTGGGGCCACTATTTATGTCATATAGTAGTAAATAAGAATATAGGAGAAAATCCTCTTGTTTCATGATCGTGTGAAATAACTTTCATCTTCATGAAATTTTGCGTGACTATGAAATTTTGTCAATTTGTATCTTTCCATGGATAACAGTCTAACATTTCATGCTGGCAACATTCTGTGTTTCTTTCACACTGAAAAGATTTTTTTTTATTAATCTTATGGGACTTAACTGCTAAGCTCATCAGTTCCTAAACTTACACACTACTTAACCTAAATTAGCCTAAGGACAAACACACACACCCATGCCCGAGGGAGGACTCGAACCTCCGCCGAGACCAGCCGCACAGTCCATGACTGCAGCGCCTCAGACCGCTCGGCTAATCCCGCGCGGCTGAAAATATTATATTTTCAGACTAGCTCTGGTGCACTCAGTAGATCTCCCTCCTTCGATTACCAGGATTGCGCAGCAACTATTCATCATAGGGACTTGGATAATGACAGCGGTACACGCAAAGAAAAGAAGTATTTAAACGTATGTAAACATCCGATGTATCAAGGATAGTCGCCTGATTGGACATATGACATAGTTCCTAACTAACTCTACCTTCCGTTATGAAGCCAGAACCTGGACTGGTCATACAAACTGCAACTGATACATGTATTGCTGCCTGCGTAAATCCTTTTACCAATTCGATTACTTTTTATTAAAATTAACTTTTGGCTGACTTTCAGCGTATCATTTGGGTATTTATTCACTTTTTGACTGCGGGCTTATCACTTGAATATTGTCATACTCATGCAGCAGTGCACAGTGAAAGATTTGCGTCAAGGAATAATGTAGAGATTGCTAATCGCCTCTCGTGTCTATCCCCAATTCCTACAGGAAGTTTCACTCACTGTCCTATAGCTTCCTGAAATCACAAGTACGCAATATCGTGTTATCTGTAATCATCTGGGTTTGTAGTACTACTTATAAACTTCTAGAAAGCGTCCCTTAGCAAATAGAATGAAATAAAACTACATAAAGCAAGTATAGCTGTAACAAGACTAGTCACATTTAGAAACCGAAACAGTCTGAATTACGGGTCCTAAAACACACCAAAGGGCGGCCAAAGTGGCCGTGCGGTTCTAGGCGCTACAGTCTGGAACCGAGCGACCGCTACGGTCGCAGGTTCGAATCCTGCCTCGGGCATGGATGTGTGTGCTGTCCTTAGGTTAGTTAGGTTTAATTAGTTCTAAGTTATAGGCGACTGATGACCTCAGAAGTTAAGTCCCATAGTGCTCAGAGCCATTTGAACCATTTTGAACACACCAAAGGATTGTTGCGTTCCAGTATCAGTACATCTCAAATCCTGCATCATTGACTGCACGTCAAAACAACATCCGTTGCTGTAATTACAAAAATAGCCTTTCTCTCCCAGGAATCTCGTAGAGTTCAGCTGGCCACAGCTATGAATTTGGCTGCCTTTCACGCAGTGAAGGGGACCTTCACTATGGAGACGTCCGGCGTCGAGAAAGGTTCCGTGCTGTTATTACGTTCCTAAGGCTCCTCTCACCGCATTTTTGACAATTACTGGCGAAGTGTGTCTCTACCGGAAGAGCTCTGTATTCCATCAACCAAACAAACTAAATACAAATCAACTCAGACGCTTTTCTCGGTCATTACCTGGAAGAACGTCAACATGATCGCAATATCGCGGCCGCGAGCACTTACGCTATCGGCCGCAACTTACTCTCCTACCATTCCCACAGATATATTGTCAACATATTAACAATATTGGCATGCTTGTCACTCATTCAGGCAATGCAATATTACATACTCCTCAAGTACGATTATCCGCAGAATCGTAACTAAGTGAACATATTTCAGATGATGTAACAGGAAAAAATTTGTCTGTATTATATTTCACGGTCTACAGATAATAACATTACAACATTCTTCTCTGCATTCACAACGGTTATTTCAAATAGTACGCTATACATCACTATTTATTTCATGTTGTGTTTCTGTTGGCATTTCTCTTGCATTCCATATGGCTTATCACCAGTACAATCATAGGGTTCCCGTCTTCTCGATACTTTAATTTATTTGACTATCTGTAGCATGATAATAATTCCAATCGCAAAGAAAGCAGGTGTTGACAGATGTGAAAATTACCGAACTATCAGTTCAATAAGTAACAGCTGCAAAATACTAACGCGAATTCTTTACAGACGAATGGAAAAACTGGTAGAAGCCGACCGCGGGGAAGATCAGTTTGGATTCCGCAGAAATGTTGGAGCACGTGAGGCAATACTGACCCTACGACTTATCTTAGAAGACAGATTAAGGGAAGGCAAACCTACATTTCTAGCATTTGTACACTTAGAGAAAGCTTTTGACAATGTTGACTGGAATATTCTCTTTCAAATTATGAAGGTGGCAGCGGCTAAATACAGGGAGCGAAAGGCTATTTACAATTTGTATAGAAAGCAGATGGCAGTTATAAGAGTCGAGCGGCATGAAAGGGAAGCAGTGGTTGGGAAGGGAGTGAGACAGGGTTGCAGCCTCTCCCCGATGCTATTCAATCTGTATATTGAGCAAGCAGTAAAGGAAACAAAAGAAAAGTTCGGACTAGGCATTAAAATCCATGGAGAAGAAATAAAAACTTTGAGGTTCACTGATGACATTGTAATTCTGTCAGAGACAGCAAAAGATTGTAAGAGCAGTTGAACGGAATGGACAGTGTCTTGAAAGGAGGGTATAAGATGAACATCAACAAAAGCAAAACGAGGGTAATGGAATGTAGTCGAATTAAATCGGGTGGTGATGAGGGAATGAGATTATGAAATGAGACACTTAATGTAGTGAAGGAGTTTTGCTATTTGGGGAGCAAAATAACTGATGATGGTCGAAGTAGAGAGGATATAAAGTGTAGACTGGCAATGGCAAGGAAAGCGTTTCTGAAGAAGAGAAATCTGTTAACATCGAGTATAGATTTAAGTGTCAGGAAGTCATTTCTGAAAGTATTTGTATGGAATGTAGCCATGTGTGGATGTGAAACATGGACAATAAATAGCTTTGACAAGAAGAGAATAGAAGCTTTTGAAATGTGGTGCTACAGAAGAATGCTGAAGATTAGATGGGTAGATCACATAACTAATGAGGAGGTATTGAATAGAATTGGGGAGAAGAGAAGTTTGTGGCACAACTTGATTAGAAGAAGGGATCGGTTGGTAGGACGTGTTTTGTGGCATCAAGGGCTCACCAATTTAGTACTGGAGGGCAGCGTGGAGGGTAAAAATCGTAGATGGAGACCAAGAGATGAATACACTAAGCAGATTCAGAAGGATGTAGGCTGCAGTATGTACTGGGAGATGAAGAAGCTTGCACAGGATAGAGTGGCATGGAGAGCTGCATCAAACCAGTCTCAGGACTGAAGATCACAACAACAACAACGTAGCACGATAAACAAAACAGTGCACTAGTCACAGTCACCTTTATGGTACTGATACACCCTTTGAAATTCATAGCCAGTACTTGAGTATGTTCCCCAAATACTCATGTGAATAGCTCACAAAGCTGAGATTCGAGATAATGACAGTATATTACGTCTTCATGAGTGGATAGAGAGGAACAAAGACAAAAGATGATCTCTTGTGTTCTTCAGGGTAGTGTAACGAATAACATTAATACGTATCTAACGCTTTCGAGAGACGATTAAATGCTATTTGAAAAAGCAATACAAAAATATCCATTCAGATCTCCGCAAAATATCTGCATTTTACGCACATCGACAATTGCCTGTTAATAAATAACAACTTAAGTCTGAAAAATACAACAGTGCGAGAATACAAGGTGGTAACGTTACAATAGATCTATCATTGGTATGAGAAATACAAGGTTTATGTACAGAGGCAGGATATTCTGGTATCGCTGAATATTTGTCAGATATCGCCTACAGAACATTTATGCTACCCATACTTGAATATTGCTGAAGTATGTAGATTGTTATCGATTTAAAGGAACGTGGGACAGGGAACGTAAGCACAGAAAACGACGGCGGGAATGTTCAAAGACTATTTGAGTTGCAGGAACTTGAAAAAAGATACCTAAACATTTTCTAAAGTGTTCTTAGGTACAACTGAGTACCGTTTCTATGATGAAATCTTCGAGTGGTTTTGAGCTTGGAAGATAAGCGCGCCGGACAAAAAATTAATCACCCCAATGACGTAAGGGTAATACAGTAACAACACTTACGCTGATGTGCAAAAATCATGGGACAGCGGTAAGCAAATACACAGGGGACGGTAGTACCGCGTCCACACGGTATGACAGTGCATTGGCGGAGCTTTCATTTGTACAACTCAGGTAATTCGTTCGGGAAGTTTTTTGACGTGACTATGACCGCACGACGGGAATTGACAGACTTTGAACGCGGAATGGTAGTTGGAAAACGACGCGTGGGACATTCCATTTAGGAAATCGCTAAGGAATTCAATATTCTGAGATCCACACTGCCAAGAGTTTGCCGATAGTACCAAATTTCAGGCATTACCTCTCACCACGGACAACGTAGTGGCCAATGGCCTTCACTTAACGACCAAGAACAGCAGTGTTTACCTAGAGTTTTCAGCGCCAACAGAGAAGCAGCACTGCGTGAAGTAAGCACAGAAATCAATGTCGGACGTACGACAAACATATCCACCAGGACAGTGCGGGAAAATCTCGCGTGAATAGTATATGTCAACTGATGATCGACGTTAGTGCCTTTGCTAAAAGCACAAAATTTCCTGCAGTGCCTGTCCTGAGCTCGTGACCATTTCCGATGAACCCTAGACGACTGGAAAACCGGGGCCTTATCAGTTTCCAATAGTTAAGAGCTGATGATAGGGTTCGAGTGAAGTGCAGACTTTACAAAGCCATAGACCCAAGTCGTCAGCAAGGCATTGTGCAAGCTGTTGGTGGCTTTATGGTGGTCTGGTTATGTTTACATGGAGTATATTGGGTCCTCTTGTCCAAATGAATGACCGGTTATTATTACGTTCGGCTACTTGGAAACCATTTGCAGCCATTTATGGACTTCATGTTCCCAAACAACAATGGGTGTCACCAAGCCACAGTTATTGGCGACTGGTTTGAAGAACACAATGGACAGTTAGAGCGAATGGTCTGGTCACCCAGATCGCCCGACATAAAACTCACCGAACAATTATGCGCTGTAGTCCAGAGGTCGGTTCGTGCACAAAATCGTGCAACAGCAACACCTACGCAATTATGGACGGCTATGGAAGCTGCACGGCAAATATCTCTGGAACAACAACAGATGCTGAAGACGTCTTTCACAGGTATGAGTGTAAGGCATAGGGTCATGAAAGTAAATAATATAAGACATTCTAATACGTAAGGAAATGTTATTGTTAACACAAACTTATGGTTTTTTAAATGGATACTCCATGTTATTTTTTACACTATCAATAAAATTAAAAATCACAAATTGAATGGCGTTGATGGTGTCGCAATTCTTCAATTACATTGCGAGAAATTGCAAACGAAGTTGACGCTTGAAATAAACAAAATGCGCCGCTATTGCACATCTCGACACGGAAGCGTGAACCCTACGATGCTCGTAATGGCGATGTGATTGACGTACTACGATGCAACAAACTCTGTACTTATTGTTATTTACACTGTTAATATGTGAACCGGATACAATACAAATGTCCCATCACACACAATGAAAATAAGGAAAGATTTTGCGTGCTTTACTGATCTTACTACAGTAGTAGAATGGACTTAACGGTAACGAAGAACCCAATATCATCAGCCAGGGTACTCATAATTAATGGCTGACCAAGATCTAACAGAGAAGTAAACGGTAGTTGTACGTAATTCTGTGAGAGGATATCTGTATCGTTTCGAGTCCATTTACCAACAGTGTAAGCACCAGTAAGTACAGCTTTTGTTGCATTCTTGTAAGTCAATCACATCGCGTTCACGAGCAACGTGGGATTCACACTTTGCATCTAGGGATGTGCAGTAACCGCGTTTTTCGTTTCTTTCGAGCGTCAGCTTCACTCTGCAGTTTCTCAGTATGTAACTGACGTATTGCGATGCAACTAATGCCATTCTTTTTCTGATTTTTCATGATATTGATTGTGTAAGAAATAATACAGGGTGCGCATTAAAAAAAACTTAGGTTTTCGTTGAAAATAATATTTTCTTACGTTTTAGAATGTCTCATATGCCAGGATCAAGTTTTCATTCCGCAGTGGAGGGTGCGCTGATGTGAAACTTCCTGGCAGATTAAGACTGTGTGCGGAACCGAGACTCAAACTCAAGAGCTTTGCCTTTCACGGGTAAGTGCTCTACCAACTGAGCTACCCATGCACAACTGACAACCTCTCTTGACATCTTCACCTCAGCTTTGGAAGGTAGGAGACGAGGTACTACGTTCGTTCAAAATGGCTCTGAGCACTATGCGACTCAACATCTGAGGTCATCAGTCCCCTAGAACTTAGAACTACTAAAACCTAACTAACTTAAGGACATCACACACATCCATGCCCGAGGCAGGATTCGAACCTGCGACCGTAGCAGCCACGCGGTTCCGAACTGAAGTGCCTAGAACCGCACGGCCACCGCGGCCGGCTACTACGTTGGTACCTCAGTCTGTAGAGCACTTGTCAACGAAAGGCAAAGGTCCGCCTCGAAGTTTTAATCTACCTTCATGAACCCCTACCTTACATCAATACACGTGAAAGTTGTTTTTCAATATCTATCGTTGTTACAGTATGATGATACATGCTGAAACAACGCTCTGGTGAGCAGTTTGCGGGTTTAAATCACCTCACGGTATGACCATGCAGTGCATTTGACCTGCGGTCGTCGCACGGTAGCGCTGGCAGCAGTCCACATACCCAGAGGTGTGTTGGTGCACGTCAGGGTACGGTGCAGCGAGTAAGTGCGCAGACGTTCTCAAACGTGCTAATGGTGACTGTGTGTTGCAAACACGTTGCAACACACGTACTGATGATGTTATGAGGGGTAGGATAGTAGGGCGACTGGAGGCTGGTCAAACATAGCAGGTCGTAGCACGGGCCCTCCGTGTGCCACAAAGTGTTACCTCGAGATTATGGCAACGATTCCAGCAGACAGGAAACGTATCCAGTCGCTACAGTACGGGACGTCCACAGTGTACACCACCACAAGAAGACCGATATCTCACCATCAGTGCCCGCAGACAGCCACGGATTACTGCAGGTAGCATTGCTCGGGACCTTACCGCAGCCACTGGAACAGTTATCTCCAGACAGACAGTCTACAGACCACTGAACAGACATGGTTTATTCGTCCGGAGACCTGCAAGGTGCATTCCAATGACCCCTGGTCACAGGAGAGCCCATAAAGTCTGGTGTCAAGAACACAGTACATGGTCATTGGAACAGTGGTCCCAGGTTATGTTCACGGACGAGTCCAGGTATAGTGTGAACAGTGATTCGCGCCAGGTTTTCGTCTGGCAACCAGGAACCAGATACCAACCCCTTAATGTCCTTGAAAGGGACCTGTATGGAGGTCTTGATTTGATGGTGTGGGGTGGGATTATGATTGGTGCATGTACACCCCAGCATGTCTTTGACAGAAGAACTGTAACAGGTTAGGTGTATCGGGACGTCATTTTGCACCACTATGTCTACCTTGTCAGGGGTGCAGTGGGTCCCACCTTCCCCCGGATGGATGATAACGCACGACCCCACTGAGCTGCCATCGTGGAGCAGTACCTTGAAACAGAAGATATCAGGCGAATGGATTGGCCTGCCTGTTCTCCAGACCTAAACCCCATCGAGCACATTTGGGATGCTCTCGGTCGACGTATCGCTGCACGTCTTCGAACCCCGACGACACTTCAGGAGCTCCGACAGGCACTGGTGCAAGAATGGGACGCTATACTACAGCAACTGCTCGACCACCTGATCCAGAGTATGCCAACCCGTTGTGTCGCCTGTGTACGTGTGCATGGTGATCATATCCCATATTGATGTCGGGGTACATGCGCAGGAAACAGTGGCGTTTTGTAGCACCTGTGTTTCGGGACGGTTTTCTCAACTTATCACCAATACCGTGGTCTTGCAGATTTGTGTTGTGTGTGTTCCCTATAAGCCTATGCTATTAGTGCCAGTTTTGTGTGCGTGTGATAAGGCAGAAATGTCTCCCCCTTGAGAGTGGCGCCCGTGGTTGCAGGTTCTTCGGTGGCGGAGGCGCGCCCCGTGGGGCTGAGCATCGCGGGGATCGGCGGCGTGGCGGCGAGCCGCCCCCAGGGCATGGCGCTGGTGGGCCCCGGGGGGCTGGCCATCTCGCGGCCCGTCGCCACCGCCATCGCCGGCGTCCCCGTGGGTGAGGCCATCGTGGGCGCCGGAGCGGGCGTTGGCGGCGGCGGAGGTGGCGCCGGAGGCGGCAGCGGCGGGGACGACGGCGACGGCAGCGCTGGCAGCGGCTCCAGGTACTAACTGCCGCAAGTAGTGGCTCTGGCGTCGCCTCCCGTACTTCACACCTGAGACTATATGGTCTGCGCCGACTTGCTGCCCCTTTCGAACGGTTGAAACCAAATGAAAGTTATATCTAAATATAGAGATACGTGTATTCTGCAGCCCATCAAAGTTATTTAGCTAAAACTCTGCTTATGTGTAAAATCCGAAGGCTTTCAAATCTATGGACTACGGCAGCCCATGTCTCCGATTAAATGATACTGTGTAACGATACCACCCAGCAGGTTTATAAGAGTTATAAATTGGATATTATTTGACAAAATATTGAACATTTGGTCGAAGAACTATATATCAACGCATGCGATAGTTTCAGAACGGGTTTCTGAAAATTCAAGTTACTGGGTTTGTATACTGTCTCCCCTTATTCGCCATCGAAGTACAGGGTAACCCAAAAGTCCTTTAACATTTGAAAATTCAATATTTCACGAAGTAATGTAGTTAGAGAAGTAAAAATTGACACGAATGCTGGAAATGTCATAGAACTTTAACAAAACCAAAGTGCTCAAAATGATCTGCCGATGCTGCTTCATATCATACAAAGTAATAAGCAGCATAATAATTTATGTATTTTTAGGAAAGGCGATTTTCCTTGCAACAAATGCTCAGCGTTTTGGCCGTCATTCACCAGCAACACGTGTAGTCCAGGGATAATGTGGTCAACAACACTAAACAATATGTCAAAGATATTGTGACAAAGTGCCGTCGCAAGTTGTCTTTTAGCGTCACTATTGAGGTTGGACGATCGCGATAGATTTGCGACTTCAGGTAGCCCCACTACCAATAATCATACCGTTTGAGGTCTGGAGTTGTGGGAGGCCAAGCATGAGGGAAATGGCGGCTCCGCACGCGGTCCCCAGCAAACGATGTGTGCAGTAGATCTTTCACACGTGTACCAGTATCGGGTGGAGCGCCATCCTGCAAAAAAGGCGGAGTTTACAGCAGGTGTTTATCAGCCAGGCTAGGAATAATCTGTCTATCTCACTACAGTTCATTTTATATACTGCTCTCATGTGGCATCACTGACGTCGGGCTGTCCATCGCCATTTGCTAGCCGGTTTATGCACTCGTTTTTGCTGTTAATAATACCCCATGTCATTTCAGACATGAGTGGTACTGTTTACCTCTCTGCCTACATCATTGCGTCAATTATTGCCTTTTCAAACATCACCGAACTTTTCGGTGACCCTGCACAAATGGTGGAATTTCAGTGAAATGATTAAAACATCACGTAATGGGGCACTATGCACACTTGGTCGAGCCACCTCATTTTCGATATGTGCACGCTGTAGTAGTCCACCATGTAATACCATAGTGATCACATTATCCATATCATTTCCACGAAGTCTTCCATTTCGTTTTGTTTTAATCACTTTACTGAAGCTGTGGCAGTGGCATGGGACTAAAACGCACTTCTACACAGTAACTGTTCCGTGAAACACGGTTATTTTAGTTCTGCGTGTGTTAACATGCACTGATTCAAGCACGTTTTCAACTTTTCCCCTGTTAGTAGACCATTTCTGACCCTTCTGAATCTGATGGTCATAACTGTCTTTCTTGCACACTAACTTGTGCTTCAGTAATCTTCAGATAAGTTTCACATCAATGCAAGGCTTTAGAGATAAACAAAATTAATACGTGGTAGAACAGACAGATCTCGTATATTCGATTTTCAATCTCTAGAGCTAAGGAATTCCCCTTGTAAGTGTAGCACACGTATGAGGGGATAACTGTCTCTTTCCTAGCAATACAGCGCTTAGCGTTCGTGTAGTTGACTACTGTGTTGGTTTCCTATGTAATCGCGACTTACACTAAGTAGCTTCCCCGACATGCTGAGAAACTATCACAATACTGCGGGACGAATAACAAAGATAAAAGACAACAACACAAAAAGTATCTTTTGTATACTACACGAGAGCACCGCCATTGTTTTTACCTTGTCCTAAATATTTACTTGACGATGGCCTCTGATATTTCACCTGCTTAACAACATTGTCCAACTAAAAGGTCTCGGTATTCATGTAATATCGGAAGTTTCGTCGCACCAAAATGTATAATGACCACGAAGCCATCCACTATTAAATTATTTCAGCCATCTCCTCTTCGCTACCCCACCACAGTCTTCAGCTATTCGATAACAGTACTATCTATCACATACATTCCCGTTTACTTAAATACCTGAGACTCAAGAACAGACGACATGCAATTTCCAAGCTTCTTTTATGGTGACGGCACGGATTTTAGAGCAGCTGCTTGTCAGAAATAAATCTTGCCTTATTCACGCACGATATCATGTAAATAGTAGATACCAGCGACGAGGTACAGCATAGCTTCCTAAATTTCTGGAAATAGTGTTAGTTTTTAACGAATATACAATCATGCAGAGAATCTTTACGGATATGCTTTTGGTTCTGTGAACTGTTGACTTAACATAATCGATTACTTCGTAATGGACAGCAGCTGTTCATCGACAGACTATTAGATTCATTGCGGACATAAAAATGCTATCGTTGAAAGGTCATAAAGAGATACAGGAAGGCTTAAGCAAAGTTTTCATTCAGTTATAGTCATTATCTTGCATTTATCCAAATTCAATGAGAGCAAGAAAAGATGCAATAGTAGAAAGTTACACGATTACGATCTGCAGAATGTCCCAGAAATTATGCGACAAATTTCGAGGGGTTGTAGAGGCTGTCTTGAGGGGCAAATAGAGGAGAGGAACCCCTATCTGCAAACGTCATCCACGATGGTACAGAGCATCGAAGTTATAGGCTGCGGCCCCTGCCACTAGGCTACCCCTTCGGCAGAAAACGTGACTCTGTACGCTCACGGACTGTAGGCGGAACGTCTCCCGATGTTGTTTGTTATCGCCAGTGGAGAAAACGGAGCTAGTTGATGCGTAGACAGGCCTCGCCTCCTATCATTGCTATGATCTGTTGTCTTGGTGGATGATGGTTCTGTACATGGGTAGCCACCTGCAGTTTATTTTTCACTGTTTACCGAAAAACATTGGAAATTTTTAAAGGATTCCAGGAGAAAAATAAACTGCAGATTGAAACTCATGACTGAAACCACCATCCACCAGGGCAACACAGCATCGCATTCATACAAGACAAGGCCTTTGAGCGCAGCAGCTAGTTCCATCATCTACACTGGCGATCGGGGCAGTCAGTCGCGATCACTGAATAAGAAACAACGTTGGGAGACTTTCCACCTACAGTCCGTCATCTTACAACGTCACGTTTGCTGCTGAAGCGGTAGCCTAGTGTTAAGCGCCACAGCCTATAACTTCGACGCCCTGTAGCGTCGTCGGATGACGTTTCTGGACACGGATTCCTATCCTCGATTTTCTTCTTAAGACACCCTTCACAACACCTCGACGTTTGTAGCGATACACACTCTATATCTGGAGCATGTCACGCCATTTGGAGTATTTAGGAGCTCCACAAATATGTCATATGAAATGAGACGAACACATAAAATCTATAGTTGGGTAGACCAATGGGCTAATTGCGTTTATTGGAGGGGGTATGGGAAAATGCAACGCCTTCCTTCGCGAAATTGAGTACTTTTGGCACGAAGAGTGACACAAAAGGCTGTTGTTCAAGATCCATATGCTGTGCATATTAATTTCTAGATCAGACGCCTCATTTCCTATTGTACTACACCATCGAACTGTCGTACCCCACGTCACTTGACAATTTTCTACGGTAGTGCATCGATGACTTTGTAGAACAGTTGAAGGTGGCTCTAGGTGACTAATAAATTTTACAGCCGCTTTGTTCCTGCAATCTCCTGCGACCTTGAATTGAAATTAATCGCATCGTGTGTAAGTGTGGGTTGCTAAGACTATCGCACGGTCTACGTCGCAGCGAGAGCACATTATCGATATTTATATTCTCGTTGGTATAAGAACGACTCTAAAACACCCTCGTCGGCGTCTTTTGAGCCATGTATCAGGAATTGGCTAACAAACGTAGTTCTCTCAAATACAGTAATACCTTCAGCGTCCATGTTTACAGCTGCTATTCTGTTGTTTCCGGAATGAATGCTCACTGTTTTTCGATCACCTCATCTCACTGCATCAGCAAAATGTTTGCGACTATTTCCACTAACTGCGTTAATTTGAAGCACTCAGTCCCAGTTGCCGTCAGTATACTTAGGCCCAAAGTAACTAATCTCAGAACAAGTATCGATAATGTTAATACTGATGTATGTGCGATACCAAACTAGGTTAAAATGTAATCTTAAGTCTCATTCTAACAAAAGACCCAACTGGTCCTTGGGCTTGTTGATGATTCACGGCTCAGTAGTCAGAAATTTTGGAGATCCTTCTCATTCTTATTCCTAAATAAATTCCATTCCCTTAGCAAATACTCATGTAAAAAACCTTAACTGAACTGAATACTCAGCTGCATCTAAGAAAACATTATCATCCCTCCACTTCCTACATAAATATTAAGATCTGTTCCTTTTGGACCTAAAAAAGAATCTTCTACACCGCTTGTACATTTAATTGTCGTTTACAGTGGTGTTGTCTTGCAAGGTCTTTCTCACGTCACCAATGGGAAGTGTAACACATAGCGAGAAAATACAAAATATGGTGGGAACTTCAAAAATTTTAGGTTACCGTAATAATGAGAATTTAAGCAGGAAAAAACACTTTTTAGAATTCCTAAAACAACTTAGTTAAGCCACATTAGCACGTAGAATCATTGTAACCCTTGGGAAGAGCAAATCAACAAGTTGACATATTTTGCATGTTTTCATTTAGTAATGTCATATGGAACAATGTTCTGGGGTAACTCATGTTAAGGAAAGAAAGTATTCATTTCTCAGAAATGTACTGTAACAATAATATATAGTGCTCACCCACAGTCGTCTTGCAGACGTCTGTTCTGGAGACGAACATGCTGACTACCACTTCACATTACATTTATTCCTTCATGAAGTTTTTTGTAAATAATCCACTACAATTCAAAAGGAACAATAATGCACATAATTACATACGAGAAGGAACAGTGACGTTCATTACTCCACATTAAGATTTCATTAAGCAGCAAGAGGTTTGCACAGCGCTGCAACTCCAACTGTTTATAAACACTCAGTAACGTAAAATGTCTGACAGAGATCAAAGTAAATTTGAAAACAAACTGAAAACGTTTCTCCTTGACATCTCCTTCTATTCTGTAGAAGAATTTCTAGTAATATAATGTGTATAAGGTTGCGGGTAGAAATTATCAAACTACATCTGTGTATTGAAAACAACTTATCAGTTTTCAGCTTGAACACGTATTTGCAAATAATGTGAATGTAAAATGACTCGTTGCACATCAGTTCAACTTATCGTAAAAATGATCCATGTAACATGAAGTAAGTAACGCAGGAAAGCTCACAGTGCTCGCAGCTGGTGAACGCTTGAGTACTTTATATGTGTGATGTATGTCATTTTGATCATTCATCATCTACCTCGGTTACCCCACTAAAGTACAGACAAATGCAAAGATTTCCACACACTCTTATTTAACGTCTAACTAATATGTACAGTCCCTTAAATCTGCCTTCGATGTTAACTATCATATCGAAACAGAATAACAAAAGTCACGCAATCATACGACCGCCTTCTCTGAATCTTTCTCGGTAGCTGGTGTCGGACTTTGGGATATACTCCCACATTAAACAGGATTTTTATTATGGTATGTTTGTGTCTGATCTGCGAAATATTAGTAGTAGTAGTAGTACTAGCTTTATTCATCTGTATATCTCTTTTTACAATGATATAGGACATGTCCAAGTATTAACTCATTTAGACCAATTTAAAATAAACTAATTCGTATACACATATATTTACAGACTTCTGTTTAAAGACGATCATTAGATTTACTCCTGGTATAAAATACATTTTTATAAATAACTTATTAAATAATGTAATGCCACACTGTTCACTCATATCTCATTATCAGTCGCTGCACACACTATACACACATTGTTTCATAACACTTCACTCACTAAACACACACACACACACACACACACACACACACACACACACACACACACACACATTGGTGATCTCTGGGCCATTTTCTGTACCGTGACTTCCCATTTGCTATCCTTAAAAACTGAGTCAGCATTCCTCCATAATGAGTGGGATATTGAGCTCAGAAAGAGGAGTAGGTGTTAGTATTGTGCTATGCATAGCTTGGGGTAAGTATCTCTAGAAAGGAAAAAAGAAAGGAAAAAACATAAAGTGATGGTATTATGTAGAATTTGGATGTTTTATAATCATTATTTTTATTATTTTTTGTATAACATTTTTTGTCGAACCCCTACCTTTTTAAATAAGTGTATTTCTTCAGTCTCTGTAATCTCTTTAGGTAACTTTTTGTGCTGTTTTATTCCTTGGTAGAAAATGATATTTTGAGTTTTATGTTTATTTTTTCTTGGTAAATGTAAGTTGAGTCTGTCTCTTGTTGCATGGTCATGGACAGAGCTGTTTGTGCAGTAATTACCAATGTTATTTTTGATGTGTACAACTGACTGGTAAATGTATTCACATGGAGCATTTAAAATCCCCAGTTTTTTGAACATATCTTCACAATGAGCTCAACTAGTATTCTTGTTATTATTCTTATGGCTCTTTTCTGGAGTTTGAAACTTTTGTTCATTTTTGTGCGTTTGTTCCCCAAAAAAAGAACGCCTTAACTAAGAATTGAGTGTACATATGAATAATATGAAACTAAAAGACACTGCATGTTACACACTGATGATAGGATTCTAAGAGCATAACATGCTGATGACATTCTGTTTGCAAGTACCTTTGTGTGTTCACACCACTTCAACTGAGAATCAATGTTCATTCCTAGAAATTTTGTATTTGTTACACAGTCTATAGATGTGACATCTACATTTAATTAACATTGTCATTTTTCCTCTTCAAACTCAAATTCATGGCATTAGTTTTCTTTATGTTCAATGTCACTTTTTTGCATATTGACCAATCATAAACTCCCTTTAGAGTTTCATTTGCTTTCTCAGCAAGGAGATCTCTTGTTTTCTCAGTGACTATAATATTGCTGACATCAGCGAAGAGAATTTTTTCACCATGAGTTACACTACTGGGAAAGTCATTGTTGTATATTAGGAGTAGTATTGGTCCTAATATGCTATCTTGTGTAACCCCTATATTAATGTATTTTAATTCTGATAAGTGTTTTACTAAATGTTTAGATGTATTTGAAGTATGTGTTATCTCTACCCTTTGTATCCTATCTGTTAGGTATGAGCGAAACCAGTCATTAGCTACCCCTCTTATGCCTAATGCTTCTAATTTGTTTAGTAGGATCTTATGGTCGACTGTATCAAAATTCTGAGAAAGATACAAAAATACGCCTGCGACACACTCATCTTTATCAAGAGCATCAAGTACAACTTTTGTGAATTCTACTATGGATGACTCCGTATTTTTGCCACTTTGGAAACCAAACTGTGATTCGCTTATAAGATTGTATTTATTCAGGTAATTCATTAATGGGTCTTTCATAATTGCTTCTATTATTTTTTAGAATGGTGACAGCAGGGAAATTGGCAGGTAATTTTCTATGTCTTCTGCATTACATTTCTTAAGCAATGGTACAATTCTTGCCTCTTTTAACTGCTCTGGAAATGACCCTGATGTGAAGGATTCATTTATTATATTTGTTAAGGGGCCTTGTATAATCCCTGTGCATTGCTTCAGTACACACATTGGTACTTCATCTAAGCCTACTGACATTTTATTTTTTAGGTTTTGAACAGTTTTATTGACGTTATTCTCTGTGATTGGAAGTAATGCCATTGTATTTAGCGCATCGTTATTTACAGGTGTTATATTTGTTTTGGGGAATTTTTGCTGCAACTTCTCTGCAGTACTTGAAATTTGCTCATTCACATAATTTGCTAAGTGTTGTGGATCATTTATTACCTTATCCCCCTCACTTAGCAGTATGTTATTCTGCGTTTTTTGCTTCTCCCCGTTTCCTTTTTATAACATCCCAGACTGCTTTGCTTTTATTCTCTGCAATATATATTATTTAGTCATTAAATGACTTTTTGCAGCAATCAGCACCTTCCTACAGATCTTTCTATGACAGAAATTTAAGAATTCTGGATCATTGCAAAACCTTTTCATGGAACTGAGATGTTTAAGTGTTTGGGAGGACTTCTTAATACCTGCTGTTATCCATCTGTTTTTGTGAGATATTGATACAGACTTGTATACTTTTGGAAATGCTTTTTCAAAGTGCAATTTAAACAATGTGGAGAATTTCGAGAATTTCATATTCACATTGGTTTCCTTTTACACTTCATCCAAGCTTTGTTTCTCTAGTTCTTTTGAAAAATCTTTTATTTTGATTTCTGATAGATGTCGTTTGTAGGCTTGTAGTATATGGAATGATTAGATGTCTGATTTTACTGTTGTTATTTGGCAGAAATGGTCTGATAGTCCGAGAACTTTTACAGCTACATCACATTTTTCCCTGTCCATATTTGTGGCCACCCAGTCAGTTACTGATGCAGTCATTGTAGTAACCCTTGTTGCACTACTGACTAATAGTGACATGCCAAAACTTTGAAGGATGTTTATGAAGGTGCTGCTGGATTCATTTATGATATTAGTGTTGATATTAATGTCCCACACAGAATTATGTTGACCTTTGTACTTGAGACTTTATCTAGAACGTCCGTTAAGTGATTGAAAAAAGCGTCCACGCTACCACTGGGAGATCTATACACTCACAAAATGATTAATTTCTTGGTGATATCAAGCCCTGTTAACTCAATAGCTGATATTTCAAAGTGTTTGTCTTCACTTACTGCACTGAGGTCATGTCTTGATTTTAACTGTGTTCCTTTCCTGATATAAATGCATGATCGTCCACCCCTTGAAGTAGTTCTGCAGTAAGAGTTTGCCTCTTCATACAATGACAATACTATATGTTGGATTTCTGTCTCTCTACACAAGTGCTCAGTAATACAAGCTACTGTGCATTTCAAAGAATGCTCAACTTCTAACAGTTGTATTTTTTTATTGATTGCATGTTTTGATGGAGGATTCTTAAGTCTGTGAAATGCCCCATGTTACTCTTTCCAATGGTTTGTTTCTCTTTGAAACATCTGGTATATGTGATATTTGAAGTGTTAAAATCTGTTTTGTGTGTGATTGTTTCAACATCTTTTAAACCGCTGGAGATACTCTTTAGACAGGGGAACCGGTTGTCTGGATTTATCCTAAAAAAGACCTACTTCTCCTACCTATGACAACAGGTATTTGACCATGTGTGGCCCGAGATACACCCCCTATACTTTCATGAATCAGCTGTACCAATCTTCCCTTCCCTGTCCTGCTTAGGTTTAGGCCATGCCTAGTGAAACCCCATCTGTTGATAGTCTCGAAGGGCACCCGTGAAACATGAGCAAAGTTGGTTGTCCTCAGAGCCATCCCTAACCCCACATTGCTTCACCTCACAGCTACATCAAGGTGTGGTCGATCATGACGCCGGAACAGCTAAAAAATGTGTACATTGGTGCCATGACTCAGGGAAGCTATCTTGTCCAGGTCACCACCTATGTCATATTCCCCATCCCTGTCCAAACTGTTTCCCGCCCCACCCACTATCACTACATGGTCCTCTTTTCTGAAGTCCTTACATAAAGACCCTACGTCCTCTACCACATGACTTAGCCCGGCATTTGGCTTGAAGATACTGGTGGCCAGGTACGCTGCCGCTAAACTTTCCGGTGACTGATGGCCTACACCTCGCCCATGGCTACTACCTAGCAGCAGCACTTTCTTCTTCCTGACACTTTGTACATTTCTGGGCTTCTTGGCCTCGGTTGAAGTGTGCTGCACATTTCATGCTTCTCGTTCTACCTGATTCTCTTCTCCTTAACTCTGCAGTGGTAGATACTTGTTTTTTGTATTGATGATGAAGCAGTCAGATCGGGCGCTCTATCTTCCTATCCTCCTACCAGCTGCCAGTTCCTAGCCACCGTCCTCCCCCTATCTCTCTTGATGCTTATGAGTTCCTTCCTTGCTTCCTCTAACTGTGCCTCAAGGGCACAGATTTTCCTTTCCTGTTCCCCAATCAAAATGTTCCTTCTGCATACTCTGCAGTTCCAGGAAAGAGCCTCTTCTGTTCTCCCAGCATTCTCCCCACTGCATATACCCCAGTGAAAATATTTCCTACAATATTGGCAACAAATCCCTCTACTCACTACCCTATAACATCTAACACATTTCTCACTCATGGTCAGTTTCGAAAGAATAATTAAGTTTAAAGAATGTTTCAAATTTTTCAAGGACGCGAGATTGGCAGTGTGTAAATAAAAAATGACACAAAGGTCTTATGTGCGGTGGTTGTTGTTTTTGTACTGATTTAGAGATAATATGACAGAAGAATGAATTTGTAATTACTTTGCTTTTAGAGAATCTGCGTTACAGGCGTGTTTGGTCAGGTTTTTGAAGGTCCTTTTAAAGGGATTTCTTATAATGGCTGAGGCCAGAACGTCTTAGGTTGCGTAGGTCATGAAAATGAAAAGTGACAGTGATCACCATGAAGATCTTCATTAATGCTGTTACGTTTATGGACTCGTATAATGATTTTATGTCACCTTTGCCATTTCAATATCTGTTCTATATTTAAAGCACTCCTTACTCCCCTAAAACTAACTGCCCTTCTTCCACTGTATCTTTCTAATTCATGAATTCCCTAGCCAAAAGAATATATATAAGTTTCTCTGTCTTAATACTCGTTGTGTCATTATATTTCACTTTTTTCCACTCACTGTAACTATTTTTCTTTATATTGCATTTATTATTATTAGCGGTAGTAGTAGTAGTAGTAGCAGCAGAATTATTATTGCTGTTACTTTATTATCAGTCTTGTTATTCGAAAAGCCTCAGATGCATACAAATTACGTTTCAAAACGTGTTTCATTTGCGTTGCTTCCATTTATACTACGGTTTATAGAGTTATAAACATTTTAGATCTAGTAGGAATTAGTGAAGTGGCAGGATGAATAAGTTTTCTGGTCAGCTGTGTACGGAGTTATCAACACAAGTCCTTTAGGTTAAGCGCAGGAGTAGGAATTATGGAGACACTGGCAGGTATGACAGTCATTTAGAAACTACATATTGAAATATAAAACACATGAAGAAGCATAAGTGGCTGACCTGATTTATCAGTTTTACAATGCTGATTAAAGGTATGGGAATTGCTGAAAATTTGAACAATGAAGGTGGGACCTGGGAAATTGAAACAGCCAGAGGCTACTGAGAGGTTTAAGAGGAACATTAGCCATGGACTGAGTGAAATGTCTGAAAGAAATACAGCGAAAGATGAATTGGGAGCTTCTTGAGATCAAAACGGCGAAGCCCATAGAACTCTTCGAATAGTAGGCGAAATATTACATTCATGATAAGAGAAAATACAAAAATGTAGTAAATGAAGTATCCAAAGGAGAATGCAGATGTCTAAAAAATGAGATTGACTGAAAATTGAAACATTCACTAGAGTAGTAACTAGAGGGAAAATTGTGAGCTGTTGGAGCGTGCATGTATATGTGAGCGATATATCATGTATAAGAAACTAAAGGAACATTTGGGCAAATAGAAACAATAGTGCATCAAGAGCTCGATTGGCAAGAAAATGCCAAACAAAAAGGGAAAGTTTTAAGAAGGTCTACATAAAGGGAAGAAACTTGAAAATAATCTTATGGAAATGGAAAAGAAAGTGGGTGAAGATGAATTTGAGGTATAAGATAGAGCAGGAGGAATTTAACAGAGCACTGCAAGACTTAAGTCGAAACAAGGACCCGAAGCAGACAATTTACCTCAGAGCTATAAGATCCGTGGGAGACACAAACATGAGAAAACTATTCTACATAGTATATGCGATATGTGAATACGCTCAGAATTCAACAAGAATATAATTACCCCAATACCAAAGAACGCAGGTGCTGCCAGGTGACAGTTTCGGTTCTGCACAAATGTAGAAATACGTAAGAAATACTGGCTTTACAACCAGTTGTAGCAGATAAGTCGACTAAATGGAAACTCAAATGTTGATTCAGAAAACAATTTCACAACTGTAAGAAAATGAGACACCTACAGCCGTCCTGTCAGTAGTGAACGGCCGTGGTCCCCCAGACCTCCAGTAAAAAGAATGGATATTCAAAAACAATTTTAGAATGTTGTCTGAAATACATTCTGTGATATATTGAAGTTATAAAGAATGAGGACAGGGAGTGACAGGTTGTATCCAATTAGTACAGATACCAGATGCAATTATAAAAGTTGAAGGACCAGAAAAAGCATCAGCGTTTGAGAAGAAAGTGAGACAGGGTTGTAGTATACGTGCATGTTACTCAGTCTCTATATAGAACAGTCAGTAACCAAGGAGAAATTTGCAAAAAGAACTAGAGAGAGGAAATACAATTTTGAAACATTGGCGATGAAATTGTAATTCGGCGAGTAACGCCAAAGGTCTCGTAAGACCAGTTGGTGCAGTGGATATTGCCTTCAACAAAAGTTAAGCACCACTGGTTGAATGCAATGGAATTAAATTACGCGTTGCTCAGGAAACAAATTATGGACAGAGTCATTAAAAGTAGCTGACACCTTCTGTCACTAGACGATGATAATAACTAATGATGGAAGGAGTAAACAGGCTATACTGGCACCAACCACAAAATCTTTTCTGAGAAAACGAAATATGTCAACATGTAATACAAATTTCAAAGTCAGGAAGGATTTTTTTGAAAGTGTTTGTGTGGTGTATAGCCTTATATGAAAGGGAGAAATGAACGATAAACAGCACAACTAAGTTGAGCACAGAGAGTTTTCAACTGTGGTGCTGTAGAAGAATGCTGTGGATTAGATGGATAAATCGATTAACCAATAAGAAGACATGTATCGCATTGGGAGAAAAGAAATTTATGGCGCAGCTGACAAAAAGACTGGATAGGCTGATGGGACATATCCTGAATCAACAAGGAGTAGTTTATTTAGTAATGAAGGAAATTTTGTGGGATGAAAATTGTAGATAGAGAACAAGGACTAATTACAGCAAACAGGCTCGAGTGGACATTGGTTAAGAGCACTTACGCAGAGATGAAAAGACTTTAGCACGAGAGATAAGCGTGGAGAGCTGCGTCAGACTATTCTTTCTACTGAAATCCGCGATAATTATATAAGTATTATTATTTTAAAGAAAACTTTTGTGAAGACGTTCTGGATGCGTGAGAGCCTGATCCAGTGTAACAGAGGGACTGAACTTCATGTAAACAGTTTAAATGAATAAATGAATGTGCTAAAAATAGTTTTCTGATCTTGAACGCATTTCACATTTGAAGCCTTTTGTCCTCTATTTTAATGTTAACATTAATTTAGAGAACTAAAGCTTTTTACTCTCCAAATAACGATATAATGCAATGAAACCTGCAGTTGACATGAAACTGACAGCTCTAACATCAATTAATTGTCTCACGAGGACCAATGTTAAACTTAAAAACGAAGTTTGTTATGGATACTAGTCTTTTTCTCGTTTTTGCTGTGTAAAATTTCCTACCTAATTTCGACTGCTGTATGATTCGTAAGGAAGAGAATCAGAGAAGTTGCATAAGTAGCACAATTAATCGTGCTTAAATCGATGACTCTGAGATTCAAACTTACAAATGAATGATTAGGAAACGTCTTTAAATGTACATAGTTACCAGATTCAAAGTTATAATTTACGAATGAGGTCATCTGTAACCCCCAAAATAATTATTTGTTTGATAAAATAAACAAATTACTTTGAAAAATTACTTTGAAAAAAAATACTTTGTACGAAAACTTTATAGATTATTCTTCGTTGTAATCTGTAGGTGATTTGCTCATTTGTTTTATAATATATTTTTAAGGAATTACTGTACTACGTAGTGTTTTCCTGTGCCTTTTGCTTCCCAAATCTCCATACCCCCTGGTTTTCCTTTTGAGGCACATTTCTAGGGGACTTCTGCGCCCAGGCACCAAGTATAGATGTTCACGCCTCTTTTCAGTTTCTTATTTTAGCTAACGGTTCCATGTTAATTTCTTTTCTAATATAAATTTTTCTCTTTGCTTCTAATAAGATATAATCAAACGTACTTGTTAAAAATTTCATATCATCTGATATTTTCGTGAATAGTCTCTTGCAGTATGTATTCCATTTTTGGTTCTACCATCAAAATTACAATTTTTCTCTTCAATAATAATCTTTGATTTTATTAATTATTTTCCATGAAATGTTATTTTCTTTGTTAAGTTTTTTATTTTATTTTATATTCATGTTTACGGTCAAAAGAGTATTATGTACGATGTTTGGATCACCAGCATAGTGTCTAAAATTCAGCTATGTATTTTTCCCCTTCACATTTTCGGAATCCCATTCAGTTTTCCATGTTTCAGACATGTAGCGTATGTTTTTATTAAATAGTGGTGTAACACTGCGCACTCGAGTCCTCTATGTGGGAACCTGATCTGTAGACTTCCCAGTACTATATAAATAAACTTGTTCATTTCATGTTCACTGCAAACTGACGAGGGAGTTGGCAGTCCTTCAGTCATTAAATGGCACCTTCTTGTCACGAGTATAATAACGCCCATTTTTACTGTTTCTCTGTGCAGGTACAAGGTCCGCACCCGCGTCAGTTCGAGCAGCCCGCAGGAGCTGGCCGTGGGGCCGGGCGTGGCTGGTGCCGCCGGGAAGTACAGCATCATCCCCAGTTCCGTCTCTAAAGCGGCGCAGCCGCTGCTCCTGCTTCCACTCAACTATTACTACTAGCCCCTGCCGTGCAGGCAACACTTCGCACGTAACTGTGCAACGTGCGGCATACTCATCGCCGTCCTGCAGAATTCTTCCACACGAAAAGCAGACAAAGCGCAAATGAATGTTCTGACATCATTAAATGTCCGCTAAGCTGCGCATTCATCCAGCAGTAGTTCCCTTGGTGGAAAATTAGGACACTGGCATAACAATTCATTTAATCGTTCGGCACGTACGAGTTATAGTGTTTGTTTAGGCGACAGTCGTCATGTTTTACGACGTACCGATCTAATTCAAACACAGAATATGTTGTGCAATTCGTAGTGATACGACAGAATGTACATTTACAAATTTCTCTTTCCGAAATAAATTTTTTTTAAGAAACACTGAATGTCTCATACAATACTATTTCTCGTGAACACGATAAAAGGAGAGGCACAGAACAGTTAACAATCACTGTCTCTTATACCTTCATACCTTTCCAGATTATATATATATATATATATATATATATATATATATATATATATATATATATATATATATATATATGTTTGCTATTAGCCAAAAGACGTAATCCTTCAAAAGTTTCCAAATTTCATTCGTTCTGCGAACAAATGCTGTAAAATAAAATAAAACATTTTTTCACGAAAATCTTCCCTTCGACTAGACATATCCCCAATGATGAAAAGTGCTTTGCAGTTCCTCAAATATTTGATCAGATGAATTAATCCACTTCTTCTCAGATTCAGGCGGTGCTAATCTTGAAACTTCCCGGCGCACTAAAACTGTGTGTAGGACAGAGATTCGAACTAGGGACCTTTGTCTTTCACAGGCAAGTGCTCTACCGACTGAGGTCCCCAAACACGACTCACGACATGTCCTCACAGCTTTACATGCACAAGTGACCTACCGAATATTTCTTTTTTTCCATTGATCTATATCTTCACTTTCTTCGTGGTGCTTTCTATATGGGGTTTAACGAGTATAAATGCAGATGTTTTTATGTATTATCTTAATTTGTTGGTTGTTTTTTCTCTGCGTTTAATAGACTTCCCACAGACACAACACACAATTAACTACTTGATGTTTTCTGCTTGGTCGCAACTGCACCACTAAGTGGACTACCCCTGTCACTGAAGACTAACAGTTTTGCGTTCACACCTTCACACTTTAACACCTGACCTACTGCCGAAGCGAAAAATAAGCATTATGGCTTGCTCTTGTCACTTGAACTGAGGGTACTAACCAACCAAAAAATACACTTCACGAAATAGCTATTTTTATTAGCCTCCAGATGAAGTAGATATTGATGTAATGTTGTCCTCAGCCACCGTTAGATATATCTGCACTTACACCCGGTACATTCTGTATATTTTGTTAATGTTTGATCCACTAATCAATAGCCCTTTTCTTCTTATTCTCTGTGTTTTCTTTATTTTTTCTTTTATAAAGACCTGTAGAAAAATTTTTTATCTCAAAATATGGCATATCCACTCAAAATATCGCATACTCAATTAATTTTCTATGACAGATATTTGTAGAAATAGGTTTCCTCTCACTAATTCGTGTATGTATCTCTAGGTTCATTATTTCGTCTGTCCATTTTATTTTTACTATCCTTCTACAGTACATCTCAAATCTCTCCAACATTATTGACTCATACAGTGCCATATTTCACATGTAACATTTCACCTATTTACTTTGCTCGACTACAACTTTTCCTACTCAGTCTTTCTGTGAATACATACTGGGCATTGGAAATTCGACTTCGGATTCATTGACAGGTTAAGCACGACTTTCTTTCAGATTTCTCAGGTATCGTGGCTCGTTTAACATTTTCAAGAAGGTTGATTGATCTCACTCTTACTTTCGGAGGCATATTATTTTGACATTTCCCATGTCCTTTGTATTCCTTACATTAATTTTATACCATATTCTCAATCAATGTCAACTACCCTCTCTGTCAGCTCCTGTAAGGTTTTTACAAGTTTGGCTATAAATATTGCAGTATCTGCATATTTCACTTTGTTTGTAACTCTCCCTGTTATTCTGTAATCACCAACTTCTGCCAATAACTCTCTCATAAAGTGCTCTCCATATACATCGATTGGTTTAGGAGTCATACAGCAACCTTGTCGCAGCCCACTCATAGTTACAACCCCATCAGTGTCTCTAACAGTCAGTCGGAATTTACTTTTTTTTTCCATATGCTGATTGTTAATACGTCTTCACTCTCTCAAATCTACCTCATTTTTTTCTGTTTCCCATCAATTTGGCATAACTGGCATGGTTAAAAACTTTTGCTTTCAGGGAGCACACAGTGCCACGTATATCTCTAAAACCAGTTCTTATTTTAGAGTCTCAACGATCCGAAAGCGTGCTGTATCACTTTTACTTCTTTTAGCCCTGACACATATTTCTTTCACCGCTTCCCTGTTACTTTCCAAACGTTTAGATGCAATGCCTGCAATGAATTTCGCGGTATGAGAGATAAAGGTAATGGTCCTGTAAACATTGCAATTCTCTTTTTCTGTCCTAATGCGATCATTGTTACATGGAAGAAAGAATTCTCCCTTTCCTACTTTGATACTCGTCATTGCCAAATATTAGGCAAAGTATTTTTACTCTACTGTCTGTTAATTTCTCCAGCAAATCAACTTTTATAACACCATAATCTGCAACGTTTCTCTCTGGTAATATTAAAAGAAACATTCCTGTTCATTTCATCAAACTAATAGTGGAGAATATTAATAAGACCTCCTTTACTGCAGTTTGAGTCCAGAAGGGAAGTAGTCTGAAGAAAGTAATGTACTCGTAGATGGTCTGTCCTTTGTAACAAGTTGGCCACAAGGGGATCCCAAAAACCTATTAAAACGCAGTGAAACTCCCAGGCACTCCCAGGATAAGAAAATGCTCGCTTTCAGAAAGACTACATATTTTTCAATTGGTTTGTATATCATCAGCACTTTGTCCGAGAACTTCATGAATGTGAATTTACAGCTTATTTCACGAACACAGTGGTAATATGACCAGGACCGCAGCAGATATTTATTCTCTCTTTGAAGCTTTTTCCATTAATGTCACCTTTATCTGTTTAATTATTTACAGACCTAGTTAATCAGGAAAGATGGTGTCCTTGCTTTAGGGAAGCATCTTGGGCAACTCGGATAACGAAACCTCATAAACATACTGACCTATTGATGCACATTAATTTAAATGAAATGAAGAACAATACAGAAGCAGAGTTGAATATCTAACTGTGACACTGATCTTTAATCTACGGGTTCTAATTCATGGCGGGAAGGCATTTGTTTGTACGGCACGAGAAACATGATTCCGATTAGTAATTCTATAATGCGGCTGTTTCTACTTCTTCTTGTACGCTGCATACGACTACAAGCTCTGTGGGAATAATGCGGCGAAGTGCACCTGCTGGTAGACAATACGTCTCTATTTAAAAGCAGATATTACATTCATTTTGCATGTATGTAATTCTTTGAACTTCCGTTCTCTGCAGAAATTAATGCTAAGGATGGACCACTCATATGAACCATAACGAAATTTTGCTGTTACTTGTATGTTCCACTACAGACAGAGATATTTAGTACGTAAAATCTTAGTTGTCGACCTACAGGAGCTCGGTTTATTTACGATTACTGTGAGAGATAGGAGGGCCACGTATTTTATGAACGTTAGTGAAACTCGCAGTAATGTCACACCGTCTTCTGCGAAGCCTCTGTGCCCTTTAGGAATGGAGTTTCACTTGAGGTTTTTGACAGGAAGTTACTAGGTCAGATAATGTAGTTAATGAAACTTTTGCGCCTGATGTGTGGCCTGTCTCAGAGAAATACCATGTAATTAAGATCGTCTCATAGCAGTTCAAGGCCCTTCAGTTTATAGACCCTCATCAGATACACACACACACACAGAATACCTTTGTGATCAGTCAAAAGCCCAATCTCCCACCTAATAGCGAAACTGGAGGGTTGAACATAATACAGACGTAAGAAGGCAATAATTAAGTTAATTAAGAATTTAATATGTCAGCACGACAAACACATATCGACGGTGCATCTGTCACACAAACAATACACTCAAGACCAATACAGATATTATCTAAGTGTTTAGGAACATTGAATGTAAATACTATTTCAACGAGAGAAAATCAAGGACAAAACGTGAAAGCATGAAAACAGCAGAAATTTCGATGAATTACATCTTTTCCTGTCGTTGGCCGCAAGGTGTGTCGTAAGTGGCTATTCCATCTACGGTGAGTAGTAATTAGTCGATTCTTAAGTGCTGTCCATAGCGATGGTCCGCTAGTGAGGATCTTCTGAACTGGACTGGACGATATCAATCTTAATTTGGATATTCGAATTCTTTAAAGAAGTGAGATTCATCTAAGGTTTTAAATAGAGCTTCGAAAACAGAAAAAACTTTCTAGAAAGATGAGTACCATAAAAGACTGCAGGAATTAACTTCAAATTGCGTGTATAATAACCTCCATTTATGGAAGAGACCAACTGAGCTATTCTAATCCACCCATTTTATCTGATCGCTCCAACACTTTACTGTTTCTACTACATCTAGATTTTATGTTCTTCCTCGTCTACCTCTTTCCACGTTTCTTCCTTGTTCAATCTCTCAGACATAGTTTCGATAAGTGTGACATCGGTCTCTTTTTTTGCACGCTTTTCCATTTTAACAGCTGTTTTTTTTTTTTCAAAAAACGATGGTTCTTCCGATCAAGGTAAGATGTATACCATCAGATAACCTCAAAGTTGTTTTGAAAGCTACAGTGGATTTTCAGGCATGGTCATATCGACGGTGTAATGCTGATTTCACGATATAATTTTGGTAGAAACTGATTTAAGTACCTTCCCTAGGTTTATTTTTAAGATTTCTGTTATTAGTTTCACATGTCCGCCTCAGTTTACTAAGCTTAATTTCTATATCTGTGTCGTAGCCATACGTCACCTCATATCGTAGGTAAGTAAAGTAGTTCAGTTGTTCTAAAATCTTGTGCTACCTCATTCTATAGGTTCTAATGTGTTCACTCCCCCTGAAGGCCATTTTCTTTGGTTGTGTTGAGATCTCCATGTTTTTCAGTAAGTGAATTCTTTCTGAAGGCTTGCTTACCATCTTGTAGTAAATTTGGTTTTTTGGTAGGTAGTTTATTTTTTTAAAGTTTAGGGGGATAGGAACTCGTGAATGAGACTACCCCTGATTTTCGATCCGAAGTAAAATTGCCAAAAGAAAAATTTATTTCTATGTGAACAAATTTCTATTAAAGTTTTCTAAGTCGCCAAAAGAAAGTGTTTTTAATGCAGTATTGGGAACGTAACTTTTCACGACCGTATCGGACAATATGGGTCAATTTACTACAGAAATAACAACCTTGGATAATTTTTGAGATTTAACAGAGTGAATTTGCTTTTAGAATCCCTTTTTACCTAATTTTACAGTAGGCTGTGTAGATCTTCGTTTTCTCTTGATAGCTGCTGGTCAGGCTATTGTCTCCGTTGATTTTCTCCCTCCGATTCTTGAAGTAGGTAGGTATGGAAATGATTTTTTTCTATCTCTTGATCTTGCTGTTTTTCATATTCATTTATTGCTTGTACTTATTTACGACCATACGAAATTGAGTTGCAATGAAATCTGACATTATCGAATCTTCAAACTGGTCAATATCATTTACAAGAATACATCAGTCACTTGCACTGTTCCTATGAACTGCTCTACGTGTTATCACAGTAAGAGATCTTAATTGCAACTGCTGCCGCTCTCGACTGACGGACGTCTATCAACGCTACCGCACCTCTTTGGTCGGAGATAGCAATGCCTTGTCTTCGCTGCTTCCGACCAAAGAGGGCGTTTACAAGAAAATTTATTTATTTATTTTAATATTAATTTACAAAAATGATAATTTAAATAATTAATTGCGTAATTTCATTTGAAAAAAAAATAAACATTTTCCTTTTTCGTTATTTGTGTCAGTGGGGAGGCGTCTGTTCCACTACAATCTGCTACGATCTCTCCAATGTCAGCAAACATTAATTCATTTAAAATATTTCTCCTGTAGAGGTATATATATTTCTAAAATTCTGTTTTCCATATATGCTTTACGTCATATAGGTAAACATTGAATTTAGTTGAGGAATTACAGCGGCCTTGTCACTCTCCTTTGTTAGATGGTATCTCCTTAATCATTTTTACTTTGAGATCTAGAGCAATAGTCATATTCTGATATAAAACTTTTACTGCATTCAGTGGATGTATCAGATATTTGCGATTCATCGCCACCTTCATAAACTTCTGTCTATTAATATTGTCAATAGCTTTTCTAAAATCAATAAAAGCAATTTGTTTATTATATTCTCACCAATTTTGTATGATCTACTGTAAAATAAAAATTGCATCTATCGTGGACCGTCTTCTCCAGAAAAGCATTCGTTTCTCATGCAATAATTATTTCTGTTACGTCTGGTGTTTAAAATCTTAGTACATATCTTGTATGTCGAGTTCAGTACACTTATACCTCTGTAGCTGCTGCATACGCTTGTGTGTGTCCCTTTTCTTAAAAAGGGAGTTTTTTCATTTTTGGATTAATGTAAGAGGCAAAGTCTCCCAGTATTTTACTATTTATATTACATACAGGTTCTCCAAAAGGTCCTATAAAATTCGTTACCGGGATATTTTCTACTCTAGCACCGAAATCATCAGTCATAATAATCTGATCAGTATACTATACCATTCTGTAGTTCTTCATAGAAGGTTCTTCTGGTGCAAACACGCTTCTAACTGTGACGTTGCCGCCGCTCAGTTTCAGTCTGACTGTAAGTATATTCTTGTGCTTACATATACGCAATATTTGATGTCTTTTTCCCATTTCTTGTGCAGGACGTCTTTGCTTTCTCTTTCCTTTGTTCAACACTACTATAGAAAGTAATGAAATCTGCTCATATTTGATGCCTCTCATTTCCATCTTCGTTTCTGTGATTGTTAGAACACCGATATTCATGCCTTTTACTATACTTGCAAATTCTATCTCTTTTTTACAAATTGCTGTAACATTCCTGGCTGCTACATTGATGTATCCGTTGATCAATTTCCGTTTATCTATGGAAGCGAGACTGAGTTAAATCCAAAAAGCAGGCACAAGATACAGGATTCCTGAGAAGAGTTAAGGGTTGCAAAACGGAAGACCCATTAAGGAATCAAGATATTAGAAGCGAACTAAAACTTTTTTTTATAAATGATAAAATTCTAAGTTATAGAACAAATTAAAGTGAACACCTGGAAAGGACTGGAGAGTGAGACGATCCCCTTAAAGGCAGATTCTATTGAGTTTTATTCACTATTCTGTGTTTCCACTTCCACTGTCAATCGAACAATCAGATTTGCCTCTTGGTACAATTACCTTTCTGAATCCAGGATAATCATAGCATAGGTACAACAACATTTGTGAATCCAGGATAATCATTGCCGAGTACCTTCTGATTTTCAAAAGTCTGTATCTAGATACAAGATATAAAGCAGTCAATTCAACCATCCTCACATTCATTTGCACGTCGTCACAATCTAATGGATAGAACGAAGTGTAAACTATCTATCTACGGTTTATTTATATTGTTTTACTGTGTTATATTTCTTTACAATTTTTAACTATTTAGGGTAAAATTTTTCTCATTGGGAAACGGAAACACGACATGCTATTCGCGTAAACGTGGTTGAGAAATAGGTATGGAAAATAATCCTAAAACGTAGTAATATTGAACTATATATCCAACCAAAGCCCAACGAGCATTTCCGTTCTTCAAATTTTCTCTTAAAATACACTCATCAGAGAGACATAGGAATTACGTATCCCAGCTGCAATTTTAACAAACCACAGACGTAAACATGGGATTCAACAGAAAAGGGACTAAAATACTTCATTGCTTTATAGCCAACTGCACCCTTAGTTAAAACTGAACAGAGACCAGGAAACACAAAATTAAAGTGACCACATTAGATGTGAACATGTTTTTCTTCGACAGGTTTGCAAATAACTCCCAGAAAGACCATATGATATTCTTCGTTCGAGTTCTTATATTGAGTTGTTTTGCTAACTAGTACCGACGTATTATAAAAACAACAAGTGTAGCCAATACAAAATAATCACCTGCGATGATTATCCATAATGAATTTGATTTGCACATGCGAATACTATCTGTCTATTGACATATGAGAAATGTAACACAATGAAACCATTGGCTGTTGTACCCTCAGGCCTCTCGATGCACACGTGCGAAGGCGGTAGAAATTCCTGTCCTAATTCTCCATGAAGCTGCAGACATCGCAATAGAAACATTTACATACTTAGTAGAAGAAAAAAATCTTTGTGGAATTGCGGGTTACAGGATATTACGACTTATCATTATCCTGCTGTTTAACCGTTGTTCTGTTTCATCACTTATATATGATCGTTTCCTTAATAACATGTGCCACAAACTACATGTTTACGCCCACTATAAAATAATTCTTTCTATTTTAGACCCAATTATATCATATTAAACATCAATACTCCTGCTGTTGCCAGTCACGATTTTTATGTCTTTGAATTTACTTGCTCACGGTCTGTTGCGGGAAATAATTCTTAGAAGATGATGTCGTAAATATGATTTTTGATGTGTGTGTGAGCCTAGCTACATCGTTGTGAAAGCTTCTGTATAAAGAAAAAATGTTAAGATTTATCCTGAATGACGTTTCTTAGAGAAAGAGGAAGTAATTTACTTCCGTAGAATCAAATGTTGTATTGTATAAAATCTCACACGTGTTATTCACGACAAAGTAATTCACATTTGCACATCAAAAACATAAGCATCAGCAACGCACGTTTTTCTTCGACAAAGATTTAACAGTTCTATAATTTTTGTGGCGATAGTAGGTGCTGAAATCACTTCATTAATTTTAAATACTACAAATTTCTTTTGTTAATATACGACTTACATTTATTATCCTGTAAACAACTATTACTGACGGCTATAGATTACGTGAATAGGTACTAAAACCTTTAAAATTTACTAAATTAACAAACACTGTGAAGCAATGGCGCCATTAAAAAGAAAGAACACGTCATAAAATTTACTTACAGAGACAATGAGTAGGAATCCGCAGAACCTTTCAGTCTACCGGATAATGTAGAGACCTTGAAAGACTAATAACAAATCTACAGTTACGTGTACAAACCCAATATTGCCTGGAATTTCAAATGTTTATACCTGGAAAGAAAACTGTAGTTTACTATCTCAGACAGCAGAGTAAAGTATAATAAAATGCTTGAAACACATGATAAAAGGGAGAAGACACACAAAAATATTAAACTGTAAAAACATAAAAATGATAAAACAGACGTTCTGTGTGGAATTATTGCTACTGATAGAATTACAAGAACGTTGACAGTTTCAGCAGTTCAGTTCAAGCACGCAGACATCTTCGTGTGGTATCTAATGTTTTTGCACATTCCCATATCTCTTTCTTCAAATTAAATCTATATCATCAGTTTCTCCAGAATTAAACCACTGCGTGTACATATCATCGGCTTGAAGCAGCAGTCAATTTTAGAAAAACTGAATTTTTCTGATCCCACTTATGTTATAATCAGTTCAGGCAATTAATTGAACTGGTTCGCACGATTTTAATAGATCTCATAAGCACTAAAACACTACGAACTTTGCCATGTTTTCCTAACTTTAAAATCCTGAAAGTTAAATTTTTAATTATATTGTGAATTCATAATTATTCGATAATTTTAGATACATATCAATCGTGGATATGATTTGATAAATATGCTAGGTGTTTTTAATCCCAAATTCAAAATTTCTTCAGTCCTGAAATGAAAAATGGAACGCAAAAGTGAACTGACATGCGGAAGTCATAAGTCTTTTGTTGAAAAAAAAAAAAAAGAACGGAGACAACACGCGAGTCACATGAAAGACATTCATCGCTGTAAAAACATTGTCATTCTGCTTTCAAATAACCCTGTTTCTTATTAGACTTAATCATTTGATACGCTGAAATACTTTCCGAAAGAACATTAATCAAAGTGCTATCTCGTGTTACTCCTCATACTGAAAACTGATAGTCACCGAATCTGAATAAGATCAAAAATATCGTGGCTCGGTTCTTCCTTCCTATATCCTTGCAAAAAGAGATCTACGGATGAATAAAGCTACTACTACTACTACGTCTGTTTATTTAACGTCTCCACAGCATGCGTGAGACACATGACTTACAACTAAAATACGGATTAAGAGCGACTGCTACGGTAAAGGTAACGAGGTAGAAGGCTAGTAACACAATGTAAAGTCAACGGTACAAAATAGACATTACTGGATAATAACGTCGTGGGCCTTCTGCGAGCGGATCATATTCTCTCTTAGCCATTTATCGAGATTCGGCAACAAACAAGACCACCTGTGGCGATGAGTCAGCGCGCGGTCGACGCCGCTACATCGCTTCTCAGATATCTGAGAAGCCACTTCAAGGCCATCTGCAAATGACGTCTCCTAACCACCTCCCGCAAAATGCACTACGGTGGAGGGCGCCCGTACAAGGCGTGTGGCTTATCTACACCTTGGCTAACAGGTAGAACATAGTTAGAAGTTGACTTCCAAACCAGGCTTATAGGACGAGATTCGCTGAAATACTTTCCGAAAGGACATAAATCAAAGTGCTATCTCGTTTTACTCCTCATATTGAAAACTGACAGTCACCAAATCTGAATAAGATCAAAATATCGTGGCTCGGTTCTTCAGTTAAGGTACTTTGACATGTCCTACATCCTTGTAAGAAGAGATCTACGGATGAATAAAGCTACAACTACTACTACTTTCACGAATGTAGTAGGTACGAGAGAAGTAAACTAGACTTGTGCTTAGCAATGCAAGGTAGGTTGAAGAAAAAAAGTCAGGATATCTTTCTGTCATTTGTGGACGTAAGAGAAATACTTCGACAATGAAAGGTGAAATAAGATGTTCACCGTTCTTAGCGCTAAATACAGAGACAGATGAATAGTGTACCTCATACACAAATCTTAAGTAGAGGTAACAAAAGTTTAAGCTCAAGAAAGACAAATCCCTGTTAAGAAGAGTTTAAGGCAGTGTTACGGTTTAGCCGCAACGTCAAAGATACTAAGAAAACAGCAAAAAAAATTTTCGAAACAGAGACAGAAGTTCAAAGACAATAGACACGAATGTTAATGTTCGCAGATGACACATGCAGCTGATTTGGCACGTATTTGGGAGACTTAGATAACCTATTGATACAAATCGACGGCATGTTCAGCGCAGGATGAGTTTTAAGATAAACGAAGGCGGTAGTGATGACCAGTTTTAGAAAGGAGAATAATGAACAGTGTCACAGAACATCTACAGAAAGTTCCTTTCGCAGTTACTTAACCTTCTGTGTTGTAGAACACCAGCAGTTTCCTGTAATTTCTTTGTAACAGGGAGGTTAGAATGACGCAACAGCTCCATCACGATAACGTCTTTGCTTCTTTTGAGAGTAGATGTATCAGAAGTGATAGTAAGCTACTCCGCACACATTTGTCGATTAAAGCAGTGACACTTGTGGCAAGAAGTCTCGTCGGAGATCTGTGACCATCTTTAGCTCTGAATGGAAATACGCTAGCCTTCGTCACCAATATAATTTTTATTAACACCTCAGCACGACACATTTCAGGAGGCCCCATCCTCAGCCTCCAAGACAATGGTTTGTGGATAGTAACGTTCCTGAAATGGACAGTGTGGACGAAGTACCGACCTAAGCACAATGGAATACCTATGTGATGAGTTAGAACGCTCCAGACGCTTCGCTCCAGATACCCAGCGTCCAACATCACTCATCACTACCTTCTCTGTTTTAGGACCTTGAGGCTGCCACATTCTCCACGTACATTCAGACATCTCACAGAATGTTTATCCAGCAGTGCTTTACGAAGGAAGAGGATGGTCACATCTCATATTAATGCCCACTAATACGTGTCAGGATACTTTTGATCAGATGGTGTATAATGTGGCAGACGATCAGTTGTATAAGGCGACAAAGACTGTATATGATTTTTGGCAGAACTTGTGATGGAAGTACGGCGAAACGTGTGATGATGACATGTTAATAAAAGTTATGTTGGTGACAACGACTAGTGTATTTCCGTTCAGAGCGATTCGACAGCGGAATAGTAACGAACTGCGTGCATGACAACAGTATAGGTACATGAATTCTTTCACAGAAGTTGACGTGCGTGCACCCACAAGAGGGAAATTTTTCTTTCTCGTAGCGAGAAGTAATTGCTATTCAGTGATAGCAACAGTTCCGTTACGCGGAAGGCAATGCTACCCGAAATGTACTCAGGCTGACATTTCGACAGTCTATTTCGCAACACTGAAATGATTGCGTTCTAAAATACCACATTACTTACCATGAGTATTATCTCAAGAGAAACTAATTTTCTTCATTAGTGACCACAGACAACAACTGCGGATGGTGGTGTGTTCAAGGTAAATTTTGCAGTTTCTGCTCTGGCTTCTTTGCGCTTTTTCTCCCTTTTGTCTATTACATTCAAAACGTCTTAGTACTACATTCGCCTTATATCTTCAGGCCTCATCTCGCACGTTTTTTGACGAAGGCTTACTTGCAAAATATTACGTAAGTTTTCCCTTAAGACGTTTTTAGTCAATGACGTGGAAAACATTGTACTACTGTTTTAACTCTACATTTAGTGCAAATTACGACAGGAGTTCATAGATATTGCTGTTCTGCTGTTTACTCCATTTTTTTAAATTCAGTCATTTCCATATCTTAGAGCATTTGTGAAGCGTTTACTCTGACCGCCGCCTATGTGATTCATGAATTTTTCGGCGTAACTGTAAATTTGACAGATAAGGAATGTGACTCATTAGGATCCAATAGGCATGCTGGTTATTACTAGAGAGGAACGACGGTGTTAGCTGAAATTAGTTCCGGTAATATTTCGTGTAGCAATCAACAGACCAATCGAGGAAATCTATCAAGTAGTATTGGACTAATTTATCTTATACCCGTTAAATTACTTTGTGGATATGGGAAAGAGGAAGATCGCAAGATGGCGGGAGCTACAACGATGTCGAGGAATGTGTGTCAGGGTCTCAACCACCGTCGACTGATACGAGACGACAAAAAAGTCACAACAAGAAATATGAAGCAAAGTTGGGAGCATGAAAGAGAGAGAATAAACCATTCATTTTCTATTGTTCCAGTACCTCATCCAATGGTTCTTTGTGTCTAATGCTTCTGAATGAGAACAGCAAGTTCTGTTTGAAAAGCTCATGCATTAGAGAGTGTGTATATATTCTTTACTTAATTTATTTTTATAAAATAACACGCTACACAATATATTTTTAAAACATTTCGAGAACATTTATTTGGTCTTCAGTAAGAATGGACGTCTTCATAAGAAAGAAGAAGTTATGGTGTTCATAAAACGGTAAAATGACAATACTCATATGGTTTTCTACTCTCTCTCTTCGTTGGTTGGATAAAGCAGAAATGTTCAGTGCAAATTTATGAGATTATTTACATGGTTCTTTTGTTTTCTAGTTCTGCGTCATCTTATTCCCACGTTTCTGTTAGATTCTTCGTTTCATTTCGTTCCTATCCCTAGACTCAATCTCAGATCTCTTCTTCCTTTGTGGTGTTACTTCACTACTGAATTCATACGTTTTGTTTACCTATCTCGTGCGACATTTATTCCTTTGTGTAGTTCATTGCTCTACCTTTGATTTTAAGTATCATTCATCTTTCCTCACTGGTTACTGAAACTGCTCCACTGTCCTTGACACATGATTCTTTGTGGGTACAGCCAAAACGAGTGTTTCTGATCAAGATTACTCACTGAATGGCAATGTTGAAGTCTTTCACATTGAACGTAATATTTTCAGGGTCCGGCTTGACAAACAGACGCCATATCAGTGCTGTGTAGGTTACAGACCTTAAGCATAATTTTCACCTGTAATAATAACATTTAAATGAGAGCTTATATTACATTTCGTATACAACGAGTGAAATAATGCAAAGCGTTTTGTGATGGTATAAAAACTCCCTTAGCTTGCCCTCGCGATCTTGGAAAGAAATTTCTAATAAGCTATTGTGCAAACTTATAACGATCAATAGTAGAATGAAAATTGGTTCAAATGGCTCTGAGCACTATGGGACTCAACATCTGAGGTCATCAGTCCCCTATAGCTTAAAACTACTTAAACCTAACTAACCTAAGGACAACACACACATCCATGCCCGAGGCAGGATTCGAACCTGCGATCGTAGCGGTCGCGCTGTTCCAGACTGTAGCGCCTAGAACTGCTCGGCCACTCCGGCCAGCAATAGAATGAAGACTGGTACCCGACCCCCTTAGTCAGTAAATATTGTCACACAACGTCACATATAGTGGGACTGCTTTCTATTATTAAATACCTGTAATGCCGAACCAGTATTTCTTTGTTGGTCTTTAGGGACGTACATTACACGACGCACGAGCTGTGCATCTACATCTACATCTACGTGATTACTCTGTTATTCACAATAAAGTGCCTGGCAGAGGTTTCAATGAACCGCCTTCATGCTGTCTCTCTACCGTTCCACTCTCTAAGGGCACGCGGGAAAAACGAGAACTTAAATTTTTCTGTGCGAGCCCTGATTTCCCTTATTTTATCGTGATGATCATTTCTCCGAATGTGGGTGGGTACCGACAGAATGTTTTCGCAATCGGAGGAGAAAACTGGTGATTTAAATTTCATGAGAACATCCCGTCGCAACCAAAAACACCTTTGTTTTAATGATTGCCAGTCCAATTCACGTATCATGTCTGTGACAGTGTCTCCCCTATTTCACGATAATACACTCCTGGAAATTGAAATAAGAACACCGTGAATTCATTGTCCCAGGAAGGGGAAACTTTATTGACACATTCCTGGGGTCAGATACATCACATGATCACACCGACAGAACCACAGGCACATAGACACAGGCAACAGAGCATGCACAATGTCGGCACTAGTACAGTGTATATCCACCTTTCGCAGCAATGCAGGCTGCTATTCTCCCATGGAGACGATCGTAGAGATGCTGGATGTAGTCCTGTGGAACGGCTTGCCATGCCATTTCCACCTGGCGCCTCAGTTGGACCAGCGTTCGTGCTGGACGTGCAGACCGCGTGAGACGACGCTTCATCCAGTCCCAAACATGCTCAATGGGGGACAGATCCGGAGATCTTGCTGGCCAGGGCAGTTGACTTACACCTTCTAGAGCACGTTGGGTGGAACGGGATACATGCGGACGTGCATTGTCCTGTTGGAACAGCAAGTTCCCTTGCCGGTCTAGGAATGGTAGAACGATGGGTTCGATGACGGTTTGGATGTACCGTGCACTATTCAGTGTCCCCTCGACGATCACCAGTGGTGTACGGCCAGTGTAGGAGATCGCTGCCCACACCATGATGCCGGGTGTTGGCCCTGTGTGCCTCGGTCGTATGCAGTCCTGATTGTGGCGCTCACCTGCACGGCGCCAAATACGCATACGACCATCATTGGCACCAAGGCAGAAGCGACTCTCATCGCTGAAGACACGTCTCCATCCGTCCCTCCATTCACGCCTGTCGCGACACCACTGGAGGCGGGCTGCACGATGTTGGGGCGTGAGCGGAAGACGGCCTAACGGTGTGCGGGACCGTAGCCCAGCTTCATGGAGATGGTTGCGAATGGTCCTCGCCGATACCCCAGGAGCAACAGTGTCCCTAATTTGCTGGGAAGTGGCGGTGCGGTCCCCTACGGCACTGCGTAGGATCCTACGGTCTTGGCGTGCATCCGTGCGTCGCTGCGGTCCGGTCCCAGGTCGACGGGCACGTGCACCTTCCGCCGACCACTGGCGACAACATCGATGTACTGTGGAGACCTCACGCCCCACGTGTTGAGCAATTCGGCGGTACGTCCACCCGGCCTCCCGCATGCCCACTATACGCCCTCGCTCAAAGTCCGTCAACTGCACATACGGTTCACGTCCACGCTGTCGCGGCATGCTACCAGTGTTAAAGACTGCGATGGAGCTCCGTATGCCACGGCAAACTGGCTGACACTGACGGCGGCGGTGCACAAATGCTGCGCAGCTAGCGCCATTCGACGGCCAACACCGCGGTTCCTGGTGTGTCCGCTGTGCCGTGCGTGTGATCATTGCTTGTACAGCCCTCTCGCAGTGTCCGGAGCAAGTATGGTGGGTCTGACACACCGGTGTCAATGTGTTCTTTTTTCCATTTCCAGGAGTGTACAAAACGAGCTGCCTGCCGTTCTTTGTACTTTTTCGATGTCATCCGTCAATCCGACCTGATGCGGATCCCACACCGCACAGCAATTCTCCACAATAGGGTGGACAGCGTAGTGTAATCAGTCTCTTTGGTAGACCTGTTGCACCTTCCAAGTGTTCTGCCAATGGATCGTAGTCTTTGGTTTGCTCTACCCACAATATTATCTATGTGATCTTTCCAATTTAGGTTATTTGTAATTGTAATGCCTAAGTATTTAGTTGAATTCACAGCACTCAGATTTGTGTAGCTTATCGCGTAATCGAATTTTAGCTGATACACACTAAGCAAAATCGCAGCGTGTACTATCGCAACTTGACAGATAACACTAAGCTTCATCCACGTACAACGAGGCTATAGACAGAACATGCAGTAATATTCTGACTATGAATTTAAAATTCGCTGCTTGCATACGCGAATAACAACGCAATTTCAATATTGTTGGCTACAGCTATAAACATACCAAATGATTAACTGACGCTGTTACTGTTCGAACCATTAGTATGCATTTCATGAAACGGAGGAAAGTTTTCGCGTAACACACTTTTAGCTGACGCAGCTTGCAAAGACAGCCCACTGATAGGTAAGAGCTTCGTTTTGAATACGACGCTGCGTAAGAGTCTGGCTTAGGACGTGCGGTGTCTAATCTAATAACTGACCTGTCGCTTCTGCTTGATGCTTCATCCAGGACCGTTTGGTAGTAATTATCGTATTATTCCTGGCTTCAAGTATAGAGTGATTGCAATTGCGTTATAATAGAAGCGGCCATGCTAGTTGTTGGGACAATGGCAGGACCATCCGGACCCCACATTTTCTATTGGATTGCACCCCTATTGTGACTGCCGTTTTAGCCAATGCATCTAACACTTCTCAATATTACTCGTAACAATGAACCGCGAGCAGATCCAGTAAGAAAGGATGTTTGAATTCTTCTACATCTGGAATTTACGCATCAAAGTGGTTCAAATGGCTCTGAGCACTATGGGACTTAACATCTGAGGTCATCAGTCCCCTATAACTAACCTAAGGATATCAGACACATCCATGCCCGAGGCAGGATTCGAACCTGCGACCGTAGCAGCAGCGGGGTTCGCGACTGAAGCGCCTAGAACCGCTCTGCCACTTTACGTATCGATTTATACGTTAATACACTGCATACATACATCGTTTGTATCGTTAAGACATCGCTTAGAAACATTTTGCTAGGTGTAATATCAAGTATACACTGCGGATAGCCAGTTTTTTGTTGCAAAACCGTGAACTCCTATCATTTATTGTTGACAGGCGATCAAGCGACACTTGATACATTAAGAGAGTAGCGAAAAAGATTTATACTCACCACCCCAGGTAACTATTGTTTCAAGGGACTCACATCTAATTCAGGAGGTTTTATCTTTCGTCCATTACACCGCTCCTAACATGAACGAGTGAAAACCATACATATTATAAAAATGTAAGTTACGTAAGTTACCACATCTCCTTATAAACCACTGGATCGATTTCAATCAAACTAGGTACACGTATCACTTACCGTATGAGAATCATCGTTGTAGTAGTAAGAAGCACCTACCTAACAAAGGGTTAGGCGTTAGGTGAAGAGCAGAGTAGCCCAAGACGAGCGAATACCCATATTTTAGTCATCCAGTATTTAAGAATGAGAGCACTTGGAGACTTTCAACAAACTTTACACATAATTTCAAGCCTTTACGAAACTTCTTCCCGCAGACGACCCCCATAAAACGATAAAAAAAAAAGTCTGTCGCTTACTACATTTTCACTCTTCAAGCAGTAAGACTGCCGCACGAAGCAAGACGTTTTAATTTACTATTTCTCCACTACTAACTGCACTCGCGACACATTTGGCAGACATTTCTCATATAGCACCGAATGACCGGAAAGCTATATCACTGAACGACTTATAGTTGATGAGATATGACATCATAAACACTGAGATGCACGAAAAAATGCTGCAGGGTGCAAGATGTTTAAATTTATTACTTCGTTGCTGACTAAGGGTATCTGCAGACAGTATTCACAGCTGTCGCTGAATGTACCTAAAAAAAATATATCATCTAACGAAACATAGTTTAGATGATATGACGTCAAGTACTGAAATGCATGAAAAACTGCCTCATTATGAATGATAATTTAATTTATTACTTCTTACAGACTTTGAAGGTGGCCTCATTGTGGCTCTGCATATGGCCGACTGAGTGAATCTTGCAGTATCGAGAAATTCAAATGGTTGAAATGGCTCTAAGCTCCCCTAGACTTAGAACTACTTAAACCTATCTAACCTAAGGACAGCACACACATCAATGCCCGAGGCAGGATTCGAACCTGCGACCGTAGCAGCCGCGTGGTTCCGGACTGAAGCACCTAGAACCGCTAGGTCACCGCGGCCGGCGCAGTATCGAGAATTATGGGGGACTCGGATGAGACGGGTGCGCGATATTGCACTGTTTGGGAACGTGAGGCTAGGTTTACTCGCCGTATAGGTTCCACTCGACCTCATCTGACCACCACAAGGGAGCCTTGTCGTATCGTGGACAAAGCACATCATCACCTGCCATCCAGAGAACAAGTAATGGGCTGCTTGCAACATTCCGTGTGACCCGGCACTATTGGTCGGAAAGATCAACAGCCGGAACAGGGAATTACCGTCGCAGAGGTTGGCTGCCGTGAACACGACAACACAAACGGCTGCGTTTGGTGTAGTACAGTGATCAGAAAACATAACTCGTTAACGAACAGCATTACACTGTATTCAGCGATGAATCGCGATTCTCTCTACCCCAAATGACCATCGTCGGCGAGTTCGGCGGCGGCCTGGCGAGAGGTCCCATTGTTCCAATGTTTGGAGAGACGAAGAGGTCTTACTCCTGGACACGTGGTATGGGGAGCCACAGGATATAGCCTCAGGTCACAGGTGGTAGTGGTTTAGGGAAACAGACGGCATAACGGTATGGCACGGACCTCCTGCGTCGTATGGTCTTACCTCCCATGCGAAAGTTTCGTTTTGCCATTCTGCACAGAGCACGTCCTCATATGTCATGGGGGCCTCTGCGAAGTGTCTGCGAGACGTTGAGGTGCTTGGTGACCAACAAGATCCCCAGATCTGTCCCCGATAGAAAACGTGTGTGATCAGCTCGGACGTCAGCTCCGTCCCAGATATCCAAGGATATCAACGACCAGTTGTAACGGTGTGGCCCAGTTTCCCTCAGGAATGGATACAACGGCTTTATAAGACCCTTCCCAACAAACTAGAGCGTGCATCTGGGCCGGAAGGAATAGAACGTCATCTTCATGACAGGGTTCATACTGCAAAGTTAGTTAAAAATTTGACTATATCCCCCCGTCGGACGTTCGAGTCCTCCCTCGGGCATGGGTGTGTGTGTTGTCCTTCGCGTAAGTAAGTTTAACTTAGATTAAGTAGTGTGTAAGCCTAGAGACGATGACCTCAGCAATTTGTTCTCATAGGAACTTACCACAAATTTCCAAATTTACAAAAATTTGACTGTGTCTTGTAATCAATAAGATAACTTCACATACTCTCTCAAATCATGAAGTCTCACAATTTTAAACATGACTGACAGCAGCAGTATGGCTTACTTTCAATAAATGATGTACACAGCCAATCAAATGCAGAAAGTTTACTGTAACAAGCCTTGACCAGGTTTCAGTATCACAAAGTATACATTCCTCACATTGAATAAATTCATGAATCAAGTTTTCAACATTTACAAAATAAACATTTAACACACCCAGTACACTACAGCTCTGGATTGAAGTACGTGGAAAAAATGACACTTACTTAACTTACATTACGTTACAATTAAAATCGTACGTTATGAGGCGAAACGCTCAAGTCAAATAGCAGAAATCATAGGCTAATGCCTCCTTGCAAAACAGCAAGAATTATTCCACAGATGCAGTTCATTATAAGAACAGCCCATGGACTAAACACTTGGCAACTAATTGCGGAGCCAAGTTAAGGTAGCATAAAGCACGCCACCTGCTGGCCGCTCGTACCGTGATAATCACTCAGCCGTGTGAAATTCGTAATTGAAGCGGTAATACATAATTGTAACGTACATGTAAGTCCTTAAACTGAATAAACTGTACATAGTGAAAAAGCAAGGACGTTATAAAAGAGGGTACAAAGGGAATAAAGTGATTTTTGTAATGACTGCCACAATACATAGCACAAAATGAATAAAATGCTTAATTACATATACCTGCTGAATAAAATAATTAAGAATGTTCTTTAGCAGGATATTAACAAGATATTACTATACGTAAGCAAGGAAAAGTATTATTTATGTAAATCCTGCATAAATAGATAATAGTACCGTCTAGCGTGCTGTCAGTAAGGAACAATAAATAACGTTTCCGACACGGAAGCGAAAAGAAACATGAATCATAACATCACGGCCGGCCGGTGTGGCCGTGCGGTTCTAGGCGCTACAGTCTGGAACCGCGTGACCGCTACGGTCGCAGGTTGGGATCCTGCCTCGGGCATGGATGTGTGTGATGTCCTTAGGTTACTTAGGTTTAAGTAGTTCTAAGTTCTAGGGGACTGATGACCACAGATGTTAACTCCCATAGTGCTCAGAGCCATAACATCACGCAGTTGGAAGCAACAGCTTAAAAGCGTTAAAGAAACTTTCGTTTCCCAACTGTAGTTGTTCAATTAAAATGAAACAATCTCTCGTATGTATAAAGGACTCAAGTTCTTCCAAGACATCAAGCTTCCATCATTTCTTCCCTCTATGCAGACTAGTCACTTCGCCTAATGCTTTAGGCTGTGACTCGATATTAATAAGTGCTCTGTGAAATTGCTATTGTGAACATTGGTACCATTCTTCGCTAACAAGTTTTCCACGTATCTTATGTTGAAGGCCTGCCCGTCTGTCCGATATATTAAGTTTCGTTTCGCTTCTTCATCCCCTTATGGGAGGCAAGCATTCGTTGTAGTGCTATGGAAATATCATTTATTTCCATTTATTCGACATAACTGTTTCAGTGATCATCCATATTATCTTCTTCCAATTCCTCTTCCCGTTCGATAATTCTGTCACGAGTGCACACGCCCCTAAAAGACGTAGGCCGTTATGCCCACAAGGCTTAGTGCTAATCCAGGCACTGACTTGGGTACGTGTGCAGCGTGTTGCGACTAGCTCGAGAATCTAACGCTTTTTGGAGGCAGAGTGTGTAGCGCTGTCGTGAACCGATACCGTGGACGCTCGCGTCATTGAAGCTGAGCCAGCGATGCCGCAAGCGCAGATTTCTGCGCCGCCGCGAGGCGAAAATGCAGGCAGGTCGACTGCACGCGGCCTCGCTCACAGCTGACTAATCCCAGCCACTCTCAGAGAGAAATGGACGCAGCGGAGCCGCCAGTTCCTGGACCGAGCGACGTGTCCGCCATCCGAGAGTCCGCTGGAGGCGCCATGCAGTCGCAGCTTCTACTCTTCGAATAGCACGCTGAATAAAGAGTCCTCTGCAAGCTAATGTGTGAGTCCCAATCGTCCATTTCAATAGCGTCTGAAATAGATGAACACAAACACGCAGTAAGAAAATCAGATTTACACTTAAAGGTCGGTTTGATCCCTGTGCGGACCCAAAGTCGTACGTTCTGAGCTTTACTATAAATCAGGAAAGCAAACCTTGTGATTCAAATTGTACCTGATTTAGAATTCTTTGTGACAGACCCATTGTCTCAGCAAACCACGCACATTCTTCCTCTTGTATTTCTCATCCAATCTCAGTTTTACCTGGTGATCAAAAAGTCAGTGTAAATTTGAAAACTGAATAAATCACGGAATAATGTAGACAGAGAGGTACAAATTGACACACATGCTTGAAATGACATGTGGTTTTATTAGAAACAAAAAAAAATACAAAAGTTCAAAAAATGTCCGACAGATGGCGCTTCATCTGATCAGAGTAGCAATAATTAGCATAAAAAAGTAAGACAATGCAAAGATGATGTTCTTTACAGGAAATGCTCGATATGTCCACCATCATTCTTCAACAATAGCTGTAGTCGAGGAATAATGTTGTGAACAGCACTGTAAAGCATGTCCGGAGTTATGGTGAGGCATTGGCGTCGGATGTTGTCTTTTAGCATCCCTAGGGATGTCGGTCGATCACGATACACTTGCGACTTCGGGTAACCTCGAAGCCAATAATCGCACGGACTGAGGTCTGGGGACCTGGGAGGCCAAGCATGACGAAAGTGGCGGCTGAGCTCACGATCATCACCAAACGACGCGCGCAAGAGATCTTCCCCATTCTGATAATACAGCTTCACTAAAAGCGCCTTTTCAGGTAACGTCAACATGCTGCGACTGCTGGCGCATCTGACTCTCTCTCTCATTACAGCTCCTTTTATACACTATTGTCATGCGCAGTCACTGACGTTTTGCTGTCCAGCGCCACCTGTCGGACATTTTGTGAACTTTGTTGTTGTTTTTTTTTCTGTTCTAATAAAACCCCATGTCATTCCAAGCACGTGTGTCAATTTTTACCTCTCTATCTACATTATTCTGTGGTTTATTAAGTTTTCAAATTTATACTGACTTTTTGATCACCCGGCACATTTCCCATAGCTCGTTTCTTCCTTAGTTGTTTATTTCCACGTTATTCACACTTGTCATTATGGAAACGGAAGTCCAAAGTAGAGAGGGAAAACTTTTTAAATTTTTTGTTTATTTGTGGTTCAAGTAAAACATGAAGTTGTCACTTACGGATCATTGAAACACCGTTTAAATCCTTCTTTGATGCACCGAGTTAAACGGAATTTGTTCAGTATTCGAAGCACAGATAGCCTAAGCTGCGAAGGTGTTGCTTTTGCTTTCCATGTGTTGGGCGCAATTACTTTGTGATCTGGGCGTCCTGACAATAGTTTGTAATGATTGTAGGGAGCCACAGAGTACAAGGGAAAACTGTATGAGAGGAATTTTCTCTGTCTGTTTATTTATTTAAGAATTTCTACTAACATTACTTGAAATAAGTATATTTTATACGCTGCCAGAAATAAATTAGAACACCTTGAAAGACGATGTTGATTATGATTAAAAAACAGAATAAACCGCCTGGGAGATAGTCGAATAGTGATGGGAAAAGCCGACCGGTTATAATCAATACCGGTATTTTAGTTCTGAACAACTAGTACTTTTCGGTATTTTTTTAGTATCGGTTACAACAGGTGCTTAATTTTTTATAATAACAGGGTAAATAAAAGAAATATTAATTAGCAATAGTAGCAGTAGTAAAATTTCTAATTCTGAATAAACATCTTTAAGGAACGAGTAACTTTTGTTCGTAAAATATGCATTGCTTTGAAATATTGCGTTGTTATAGAAAATGGGGAAAAGAGATTATCGATACTTTAATAACAATGCCGACAGGAAAGAGCAACAAATACATTCATAAGAACTGGTACCTCATTGCTGACTCAGTAATGTACCTGTTACCATGTAGCGTGGCCTATTAGAAGGTACGTGTGTACATGCAACGTGCGAGACTGCCCCATCTGGACTGTATGGTAGTTTCTCGCTGTGGTCGTGAGAGATCAGTTGCTTTACAGAATAACACCAATGTTTGATGCGGTATCAGTGAAAAGCTTAAAGTTCATTCATAGTTTACAATAAAAATAGAGAGAAACGGCGGTGTGGGATTAGCCGAGCGGTCTAAGGCGCTGCAGTCATGGACTGTGCGGCTGATCCCGGCGGGGGTTCGAGTCCTCCCTCGGGCAAGGGTGTGCGTGTTTGTCCTTAGTATAATTTAGGTTAAGTAGTGTGTAAGCTTAGGGACTGATGACCTTAGCAGTTAAGTCCCATAAGATTTGACACGCATTTGAACATTTTGAGAGAGAAACTGATCTCTGCCTGTGTATACACAAGATGCCTTTATCTGAAGACTGACAAATTAAAACAAAAAATAGAGTTTTTGAAAGAGTTTTTGAACCTCCGTTTTCACCCTCTAGCACTGACTATGTTTCCCGATTACAACTTGATTTATGAGCGGAATTTTAGACAATCACAGTCAGTGGGAGAATACTGGTGATTTTTTGTGGTAGTCAGCCTGTTATCACTTTTCGAGAAATATTCGCTAAAAGTCAAACATTTTGAGTCTATGTTCGATATGAACGTTATTACAGCAAACAACAGAAATAAAAAACCGAAACTCGGTCATTTCATAAATCGGCTTTTTGAGCGTTGCTGTTGGAACCAATAGATGTAACCGAAAATCGTTTGTTTCAGCGATAGCCGCCATCGCTATGATCGAAACACTGGCAACAAATTCAACGTCTCCCGCCAGCAGATGAGGTAGTAACATAGCTACCACGGCACCACCTGTATCTACCGTTTAACAGGGAATGCCCATGGCCATAAGGCTGAGAGTGTTGGAGGCGTGTAGAACAAGCAGGCACCGTGCCGCCAGGACACACTCGTGTGCGGCTGGTCCCGGCGGAGGTTCGAGTCCTCCCTTGGGCATGGATGTGTGTGTTTGTCCTTAGGATCATTTAGGTTAAGTAGTGTGTAAGCTTAGGGACTGATGACCTTAGCAGTTACGCACCGTAAGATTTGACACACATTTGAACATTTTGACACACTCGTGCTTCTTACAGCCAATTTAGAGGGGTCAAATGTGGCGCATGAGTAGTGGGTCGTATTGAAGAACTGCCACACAAGCTGGATGTTCTAGGCCAGTTGTCCAGCGATGTGGGCAACAGTAAACACAAGAGAGCATTCTCATACGAGTAGACTAGGTTCTGTGCGTCCAGGCAGCACAGACGCCCCCCCCCCCCCCCCCCAACATCGTCGCATTTTGGGTGCAGCATCTCGTACAGCTACCACAGCACAGTTAACAGCAAATGAGATAGCCCAAGGTCAAAGCGAACTGCTGTGAACCGGCTACTACCAGTGAGACTATGGTCACGCACATGTCTAGCCCTTCTTCAACTCATGCCGCAGCATCGACTTGCACAACTCGACTAGTCCCGTCAGAGGATCATCCGGAGGATGAGAGTGAAATCAGATTCCACCTGCGGGCAAGTGACGGTTGTTCGCAATTAAGATGCACTCTTGGTGACCGCTCTCTCGAACAGTGTATTAGTCCCAGACACCCTGGTTCCAAACTAGGCCTTATGGTCCTAGATGCGACAAACTAGAACTCTCGCTAAGCTTCAGTATTTGTGGAGGGATCACTGGCCAGTGCTCGGTATGTGTTGTTCGATCCATTCTGCAGTCACTGTTGCCACACGAAGGTGAGGTTCTGTTCCAACAGGATAATGCTCGCCCACCACAGCCCATCGAACTCATCGTGCTCTAAAAGATGTGGAGCAGCTTCCCTGGCTGCCACGATCGCCGGACTTGTTCAAATGTGTGTCAGATCTTATGGGACTTAACTGCTAAGGTCATCAGTCCCTAAGCTTACGCAATACTTAACCTAAATGATCCTAAGGACAAACACACACACCCATGCCCGAGGGAGGACTCGAAACTCAGCCGGGGCCAGCCGGACAGTCCATGACTGTAGCGCCCTAGACCGCTCGGCCGGACTTGTCTCCAGTCAGGGAGACACGGGACATGATGAGGCGGCAGGTGTCTCTCTCGGTTCATCAAAACGCAACCTTACGGATCTAGGCGAAAAGAGAAAGCATGTGTGAAATAACATATCTCAGGACATATTTATGCTAGACTACATGCCAGAGTAAATGTCTGCATTGCCACCAGTGAAGGCTACAGCGTGTAGTAATATGCGTATTTTAGTATGGGCTAAGCTATTGATCACTAAATTCCGTGTACTCCATATGTATTGTTTCTACAACGAATTTGAATTAATTGGTAAACTTGGAATGGACGTTCTAACTTTTTTTCATCAGTCTCTGTTGTGTACTCGTATGCTATATGTCACGCAATTTTTCTATTACTTTGAAATTAATATTAACGTGAAATTAGAGCAACACGTGGATGTGTAGGAAAGTTGAAATGGCGTTTGTTGGACTGGTCCTAGTGTAAGGTGGCTTAATTATTCGTGTAGCGCCATCCTACATCTTTTGTTCATATTATTATACTCTAATAGTACTCCCCATGCCTACTAACGTAACGAATGGGTAACTTAGATGTTCTTTTCATAATTTGTAATACTACTTGCAAAATGCAAATGTAATTCCATATTTTGACTACTGTCAAGCTAGGAATTGAATTAGCTGTTTACTTCAGTTTGTGAGAAGCTGTATTTTTCCGTTTCTTCGGAACAGCGGCCTAACAGAGAGAGACGTCGGAGGGACGCAAGCATTCGACCTTTGCCACAGAAATTAACATGTAGCTTTAAGTGGTCTTCAGCTCCGATGCTGTTTCAAACCACAAGTTTCCACCAACAAGGGGCTGGCCATGTCAACGCTACAGGAGGTAGTACGCCGGGCGGGTTAAAAGTGTTCGTGGAAAGACACGATGCATACATAGAGGAATGTCTTTAGTTAATGACAGCGTAGGTTGTCAGTTTTCCGTGGGAACCACAAGACGCAGCTTCTCTACGTCTGCTCTGGACCGTGACTAGAAAGACGGTTAGCATCTGCTACAAAGTAAACAAAATGACTCGCACTTGCTGTCGCTCTTTCGAAATCACGAAATTTCACTGCAGGGGTTGGTCACAAACTCGGTAAACCTTGGCCAGAGAATGGATGGCGCGTGGATTCATTACCGTCATTGGTGGACGACTTGGAGCTATCCCGAAACTTGGGGAAGAAGCTAGAATCTTAGTTTAGACACACTCTGCTTTGTCCCTCAACGAATGACGATTCTCTTGGCATCCTCGCAGGCCGTTCACGCGAACATAGGCCCAGTATGCTGTTAATTGCCACTCACAGCCGGCGCACGTTCTGCCGAATACCACACATTTATGTACTGAGATTCTGCAAGCAACGATTTTCTGTGGAATAGTTCAGGAGACGCGGTGTTTGATAACTTTTCTGAGTTAGTAGTTTCCGTAACTGATGACATCACGTAGATCTTTGATTTGCAGGACGCACTTTCCATCTCTGAGCTTTCCAACATTCTCTTCACTTGACCATTGGCAGTATTTATTACGTCATACTAAAGTTGGTGAAGAATCATAACTGTTCCCTACCTTTGTATTCATTGCTGTCTTGCCGAAGGTGTTCCCACCTGAATGCTCGTTAAGGCAAATAAATAGGATCTTATATAAGTGCGCGTTTCATTTGATAGTCGGATGCCTCCGTTAACTAAAATATGCTATCATGTGGTGGTTCAACTGTGTGTTTCATTCGTAACTCTTAACTTTTAAAGGTTGGCTTATTCTTGTCAAATTCAGGCTTCGTAAGACGTTATCCGTTGCACGACTTGTTTCATTACTTTTTAAAAGTAAATTCGCATGACTGCATATGGAGGTTCATTCCGCTTTCCGATCACGGGGACCTTAATTTTGCGTCTCAGGGGTACGCAGACTACAATCACAACCATCCCGGCGGGCCTTTGTGTCCGAGCGGTTCTAGGCGCTTCAGTCCGGAACCCTGCTGCTGCTACGGTCGCAGGTTCGGATCCTGCCTCGGGCATGGATGTGTGTGATGTCCTTAGGTTAGTTAGGTTTAAGTAGTTCTAAGTCTAGGGGATTGATGACCTCTGATGTTAAGTCCCATAGTGTTTAGAGCCTTTTGAACCATCTGAACCACAACCAGCCCGCCTCACTTTAGGTACGATGTGCGAGAGCACAAAGATTATACAAAAAAGACATTAGTGTATGGGGAACATTGAAGTGACAAAACTCATGGAATAGCGATATATATATATATATATATATATATATATATATATATATATATATATATATATAAGGCAGTGTACTGCCGGCAGTGTCACTTGTACTCACAAGGGAACCTCCCCATCGCACCCCCCTCAGATTTAGTTATAAGTTGGCACAGTGGATAGGCCTTGAAAAACTGAACACAGATCAATCGAGAAAACGGGAAGAAGTTGTGTGAAACTATGAAAAAATAAGCAAAATATACAAACTGAGTAGTCCATGTGCAAGATAGGCAACATCAGAGATAGTAGGAGTTCGGCAGCGCCGTGGTCCCGTGGTTAGCGTGAGCAGCTGCGGAACGAGAGGTCCTTGCTTAAAGTTTTCCATCGCGTGAAAATTTTAATTTTTTATTTCAGTGTATGTGACAAACTCTTATGTTTTCATCACTTTTTGGGAGTGATTATCACATCCACAAGAAAACCTAAATCGGGCAAGGTAGAAGAATCTTTTTACCCATTCGCCAAGTGTACAAGTTGGGTGGGTGGACAACATATTCCTGTCATGTGACGCACATGCCGTCACCAGTGTCGTATAGAATATATCAGACGTGTTTTCCTGTGGAGGAATCGGTTGACCTATAACCTTGCGATCAAATGTTTTCGTTTCCCATTGTAGAGGCACGTCCTTTCGTCTACTAATCGCACGGTTTTGCGGTGCGGTCGCAAAACACAGACGCTAAACTTATTACAGTAAACACAGACGTCAATGAACGAGCGGACAGATCATAACTTTGCGAAAATAAAGAAACTAAACTTTTCACTCGAGGGAAGACTTGAACCGAGGACCTCACGTTTCACAGCTGCTCACGCTAACCACGGGACCACTGCGCTCCTGTGTTCACGCTATCCTTGATGTTGCCTATCTTACGCATGGTCTACTCAGTTTGTATATTTTGCTTATTTTTTTCATAGTTCCACAAAACTTCTTCTTGTTTTCTCGATTGATCTGTGTTCAGTTTTTCAAGCCCTATCCACCGTGCCAACTTATAACTAAATCTGAGGGGGGTGCGATGGGAAGGTTCCCTTGTTAGGTGAGTCATGCGAAATGCTCTCCGACTGATTATGGCCACTCGATGGCAATTAACAGACTTTTAACACGGAGTGGTAGTTGGAGCAAGAAGCATGAGATTTTCCATTTCGGAAATAGTTAGGGTATTCAATATTACGAGATCCGCAGTATCAAGAGTGAGACGAGAATACCAAATTCCAGGCATTATCTCTCACCACGGACAACGCTCTGGCCGGTAGCCTCCACTTAACGAACGAGAGCAGCGGTGTTTGCGTAATGTTGTCAGTAGTAACAGAGAAGTAACATCACGTAAAGTAACGGCAGAAATCAGTATAGGACGTACGATGAACGTATCCGTTAGGAAGTCCGGCCAAATTTGACGCTGTTGGGTTATCGCAGTAGACGTCCGACTCAAGTGCCTTTGCTAACAGCGCAACATCGACTGCATCGCCTCTCCTGGATTCGCTGGGTTCTTGTCAATATCGGTTGGACCCTAGATGGCAGGAAAACCGTGGCCTGGTCAAATGAGTCCAATTTCAGTTGGTAAGAGCTAATGGTAGGGTCTCAGTGTGGCGCAGATTCCCCGAAGCCATGAACTCAAGTTGTCAACAAGGCACTGTGAAAGCTGTTGGTGGCTCCATAATGGCGTGTGCTGTGGTTACATGGAACGGACTGGGTCCTCTGACCCAAACGAACCGATCATTGATAGAAAATGGTTACGTTCGGATACCTGAAGATCATTTTCAGTCATTCATGAACTTCATGTTTCCAAACAAAGATGGAATTTTATGGATGGCAATGCGCCATATCACCGGGCCACAATTGTGCTCTACTGGTTGAATAACACTCTGGACAATTCGAGAGAGTGATTTTCCATCCAGTTCGTCCAACATGAATCCCATCAGACATTTATGGGACAAAATCGAGAGTTCAGTTCGTGCATAAAATTCTGCACCGGCAACACTTTCGCTATTGTGGCATGGCCCAGTATTTCTTCAGATGACTTCCGACGACATGTTGAGTCCACGCCACAGTGGGCTGCTGCATTACACCAGGCAAAAGGAGGTCCGACACGATATTAGGAGGTATAAGATGACTTTTGTCACTCAGTGTGTAAGGGCGTTTGTGGGACGACTTAGTGGTTCGATTTGTAAGAGGGACTTAAAAAGCTATAGTGGGTGCACAGAATTCCACCGACAAGCTTTCTATGGTACTTCAAGGATACCTTCTGAGTGTTTTGGTATAAGGTAACCATGAGGTCCACTGATAGTTATGTATGTATCGATGTAGATGTAACTATAATTATTCGGCTGCTGTGATGACCCACGTTTCTGTGTAAATACCTTTACAACAGTTGCAAGACGTCGTCGTCTCCTTACCTTCATTGCTTACATATTCCGCCCTCATAATTATATTCCGCACATCAAGAGGCTTCATTCGAACCCAAACTCGATAAGATAAAGTCAATTTTGTATGAATCCATGTAAACGATATGCAAATAACAAGTAAATCGCAATTGCGCACCGAGGTTGAAACACTCGAGGCTGGCGTACACACACACATTCAAGACACGATGGTCACAAAAGCTTTTAGTTCGGGAAAGGCAAACCGCACACCAGGAGGCCGGTCTCTTCAGAGGACGAGTCAACCTATCTACGTCGGCCGGCGACCGCCCGTAGAGCAGACAGGGTTTGCCCAAGTGACAGGGAGAACGCCCCCATGTTCGGCTTAAAAGCAAATTCCGCTACATTGTGTGGGAGCGCCCAGCCTACGCATTTTTTACAAACATAGCACGAAGTTTCAGAGGTTTTCACAGGGAGACAGCAAACGCCAAACACCGATGCTACGTATTTCCGGATTGGTTGCCTTAAACAAAACGTCGTTCTCCCGTTTTAGTAGAGCAATGCTGATTGGCAGACGATATTCTTGACGCCTTGAGCTGAAGGAGTAATGGAAGAGACCGAAAGATATACCCCTTCACATCTGGCATGGAGAGGGGCCGTTCTGTTGTCGCTCTTGGAGTGAGAACATGTAATGAGAGTGTGTGCGCTCGTATGTGTACTCAAAGAGCGTGGAACAAGTCTCTCCTCAGTACTTCACTGGGAGAGCACCTCTGTCGAGAGCGAATCGGAGTGCGACTCTATATTGAGTCCTTGCGATTAAGCGGTGTTCACTGTGTTGGCCGCCAAACTTATTGTGCGGTGTGAACGGACAGAGTTATAGTTAAACGCCTGCGAGCGAATTTTTGAGTGGCATCGTGGTGGACTGTTTATCTGTACCACACCAATAGTTAGACTAGGGGCGAATAGGAGTCCTTGACTTCATCAAGGCATAGGGAGAGTTTGATTGGCGAAGGTCAATCCAGATAGAACGAGAGTTATCTTATTTGTCAGCAGCGAGCGGCACAGACAGCAGTCATCGCAGCTTATGGTATTGTGCACTAGAGCTCTTGTAAGGCCCATATATCCTCCACAACAGTACACTTCATTGCATTTCACATGCGACAGCCTCGACCGTACCTAGCAACATTCTAACGGATAATTATTCAAGTTGAGTAGGTGTGGCTCTCAGCCATTCTGCCAAGTCAATAACAATTTTAAACTTTGTATAGAAATTTCATTAGTGAATCGTATCCTATAAGAGGTAACTTCACATTCTGAAAGAACCCGGAAATAACTTTTTCAGTTCATAACTAAAAGTGCCATTGTGATTTCTCAGAATTTTGGCAAAAAAAAATAATTTTCGTTAGTTTCATGTTTTTCTCACACTAACTAGCACTACTCCAATACCCAAGTATCCCACTAGTTACGTAAGAAATTTTGTGAATTTTTGTGTCATTTCCTTACAACGGACGACTCCAGAAGATATTTATTGCTGAAAGTTTTTCAGGCATTTCTCTTTAGAACGTTAGGAGCGCCTGTCTGACTTCTGTAATAGTGTGGGGGTGGAAATTGCATCTTGCAGGGCCACAGGGTAAAGGGTACATCTCAGATTAATCCGTTGCGCAGAATGACAGAATAGCACCCACACGTTCGCTCACACAGTGAAGAAGGCTGTAACATAAATTAGGCGAATTGCACAACAGGCAATGCAGAGTACTTCAACAACCGTCAGATGAAACACGCACACTTCTAGCATAGTGTGTTCAATATGTTGTCAGTGCACAGTACAGCAGAGGGTAAGGACAGTAGGGGAAGACAGAGGTTGGAATACATGCCACAAGTAATTCTGCTCTGAGATGGAGAATTAATGGATGGGTATGGTCTGATGGCCGATTTGCTGTAGGACAGTAGACACTGTATTTTCTTCTGCTGATAGCTGTTGTTATGTTTATAGCATCCATCTCTTAAAGTCAGTTTTTCAGTTGCTTGTATCATCTCTTGCGCTATTCTCTCTCTCTTTTTTTGTCTTTCCTTTCACTTCTATGTACCTACGACACCTATCACCATTCTCTTCTGTTTAGTAGTTAGTACTGTGTCTGCATGGCCCCAACTATTTTCTTCTCTGTTACCCTTTCCAGCTCGTATTTAATTACATTCACACTTCTAACTAGCAAACAAACTAATTAACTTCTTCCTACTAGTCTATTCTTTTTGAAACCTCTGCATTTTGTTCTTTATTTATTAATACATCCCAACATATCCATAGCTCAAATGCTTTCAGTTCCTTTTCTTCTTTTTAGTTTACTTTGTATACAGGCTTGTGTTTCAGACACATATTCCCAGGAATTTATTTCCTAATTCCATGTCAATATCTTGCACTAGCAAAGAAAGGTTTTTTATTCGTGTCCTTATGTCGCTGATTTCTTTTTGTTTCCGTGTAATAAAGCGTCATCGACTGGAGGTTTCTTTCACATCTACTGTTCCTATAGCTTCCCCAACATTGACGTAAAATCTGATTCTTCTTTGTATTTTTCTTCTCATTTTCTCCTTAGATCTTATTTTTGTTTATTGTTCGTTGAAGGGCTCAGAAGGTGGAGGTCGGAACCCTGCACGCACAATAATGCAAAAAGAAGGTCATTTGTGGCAGATATGAGGACGAAGTACAACTATTGTGCACACACAAGTGTTTTACTGCAGACCGTTCAGTGAACGTGGAACATGGGGCTCTGCAGCAGACAATCCCGATTTCTGATGAAAGGTGGGCTCCATGTGGTTCCCAAGTCGTGCAGCGACCGTAAACCATAAAATTACCAATTATGCAGCAACCAGTCGCAAAATCATGTTTTATCTATTCACTTTTGCAGATCGATTTCAACTGATTAACAGCCATCATCTGTGCTTTCGACCAATATGTGCCCTGAGTAGGTATACTGTCTTAAGCAGAGATCAAACATAAAATGATCACTTTATGTTTGACCTCTACTTAAGACAGTATTACTACTCAGGGTTCAAATGGTTCAAATGGCTCTGAGCACTATGGGACTCAACTGCTGAGGTCATTAGTCCCCTAGAACTTAGAACTGGTTAAACCTAACTAACCTAAGGACATCACAAACATCCATGCCCGAGGCAGGATTCGAACCTGCGACCGTAGCGGTCTTGCGGTTCCAGACTGCAGCGCCTTTAACCGCACGGCCACTTCGGCCGGCTACTACTCACGACACATATTGGTTGAAAGCACCGATGATGGCTGTTAATCAGTTGAAATAGATCTGCAAAAGTGAATAAATAAAACATGATTTTGCGACTGGTTGCTGCGTATTTGGTAATTCCCGATTTCTCTCACGCCGACCCATTGATTGACATCGTCAGTTACGATTGCAGTGAACACGAGATCATCGAAATTGGATCGTGGGTTAATGGGAACGTATCGATTGGTCAAGTGAATCCAGTTTCTTGTTACACCTGGTCGATGGTCGTGTCCGGACACGATATCAACCAGGCGAACGTCTGCTCGAATCACGCACCGCGCTATTGACGCAGGCCTGTAGCGACAGTGTTATGCTAGGCAGGGCATTCGCGTGGACTTTCGTTGGACCTGTGGCAGTAATCAAATGCACCTTACAGTGGTGGACTACTTGAACATTAGTGCGGACCACCTGCGACCCTTCATATCTGATGTCTTCCAGCAGAATAACTGTACGTGTCATAGGCACAAAATCGTGAAGTTGTTGTTTGAGAGGCATGATAATGACTTGCATAGATGTTTTGGCCAACAAAATCCTCCTCATCTGAGCTCAGTGCAGCACATCTGGAAGCCATCTGGCGCCAGCTCCGCGCCCTCGAATCTCCGCCAGGCAATTTACGGGGTAGATAGGAGGGTTGGAACTTTAATAGTGGAACTATTTATTTACAGCTCGTACGAAGTAGATACGTGTTTCAATGTTTTACTGACCTTCAAAGTAGTCATCAGTATTGTGTAAGTTCCAACCCCCGTATTCGTGGCCACATAACTTGTTTTTAAGTGTAGTTGCATGAGTAGGACTAAGAATAATATGTTCATTAATGTTAACACTTATCACGTATACACATGCTGTAAACTGACTCGTTCCACATCATTTCGATTAAAGAATCATTCAAATGATCTATGGAGCATGTAACTATTCAACTCCGAAAACTTACCAAGGACCTTCACGTTTTTAATATAAAATAAAGGAAAAATTGTAATATTTTATTTCAAATTGTTGCCACTCATCTAGGCTTACCTAAATTTGGCGATACTTATGTAACATTTTATTTAGTGAAGGTCGTAAACTTATTCCTTCGAAACTTAAATTTTTTTATTATGTATATCGGTTTTATGTTTGTAGTATACCACACCAGCTATTGGTTTCAATTGTGTTCTGTTCTGATTATTGACTAAAGACTATCTCTGTAACTTGGTTCACGGAGCTACCTAACGACGCACATTTCATGCTGTCAGTATATGAGTTAGTACTCCCTAAAAGTAGCACACATGTATTTTGTCAAGTTGTTCACGATATGCTGACGTCTGCTTAATCACATAGCATAGAAGTTTGTAAAGCTACTCTTAGACTTGACTTGCTATCTATGATTACTGCTAGCACCACCTACCCGCCTTCGTTTACCTCTTTCATTGCTTATTCGCCACAATCAGTGTAGCACTGATTGTATTCGAGTAGACAACGGCGCTGTCAAAAATACACCTACATTAGATGAAATTTGTATTCTATTCAATCTGTGTGCTCAATTTCGTGATCTTTGAACTAAAGTTTGTTTTTAATGTGAGTACGATACTAATTGAAATTTCTGTATGTTGGAGTAGTTAGATGCATACTTATGTAGATATTTTCCATTGTTAATTTACATGTACACCTCATTCCCCAGCTTCAGTCTGACCATGAAATTTTGAAATTGTGCGCTCAAGACCTTTCTATATTTCAAAGTTGTATCTAACTTGTCTTTCTTTTAACTCTATAATTAAAACTGCGAGGACAGATTGACTTTCGAAGTCGAAACCTATTCTTACGTGGTCTATGCTATTACAAACTGAATTATCCACGCAAAGTGCGAAACCGGCCTTCAAAATACTGTCATTACATCACTTGCCTCTAATTCTTGATATTCCTCATTCACCAGTCCTCCTCCCCTGTGTTAGTCTCCTAATTTCTGCTACGCACGTTTCTCATATCGAAAGTTTTCCACAATCTGTACTGGATACTCCATAGTTTCTAAACCTCTGCAATCTTCAATATTCCATAGAAATGTGGAGCCTTTCCGTCACCAACGTTGCCCTGTCGAACGTCTGAAATGACTCTCTTCGTCGATACTGTATAAAGTAAAGAGAAATTTGTTTGTAGAAATTCTGTAAAAATTGTTCTGCAATCACGAGGAACTTAATTAGTCGTCTGGTTTGTATTGCTTCAGGAAAACTAGTGGGATGAGCTGCTACGCAAAAACTGCATTCTCCAGAATAGTATAGCAATGGATTCAACATGCGTACAGATCATTCACTGGAATGAGAGCGAACTATGTAGATAGAATCATCACCGTTAAGTCCATGAATAGCGGTAATGTAGGATAGAGCAGAAATGAGTAAAGAGGTAAAAAGCTGCAGGACACTGATCTTCGCTAATTGTAGTACGACCTCTATCGACCTCTCGTACAATTAAAGATATCTAAATTGTTCACAAATTGAGAAACTAGTGATAAGTGTACTGTGAGAGAGCGGAGATTTCCACTATCGAAACAAAGCAGCGCATCAAATTTCTACATGGCTCCTTCGAAACTCAGTCCTACTCCTGGATCTCCTCGCCGTGCAGAAGAATTGCTTACACACACACACACACACACACACACACACACACACACACACACTGGGCGACCTTGAGTAGTGCATCCGATTACTTCAGACGCCAAAACAGTGAAGACTGTACTTACATAGTAATAGCTTTGAGGACATAATTTTACGTAACGGTCGCAGAGACGTAAGGACAAAATAGATCGAACAAAAATGATGGAAAAATTTGTGGATGGCCCACTGCGCTAGTGCTGTCACATTTCGGAACAAAACTAGCGAACGTGCTATTACGAGGAGCAGTCAAATAACTAGAGAAACACTATTTTTTGCCGGACGGTGTGGCCGTGCGGTTCTAGGCGCTTCAGTCTGGAACCGCGTGACCGCTATGGTCGCAGGTTCGAATCCTGCCTCGGGCATGGATGTGTGTGATGTCCTTAGGTTAGTTAGGTTTAAGTAGTTCTAAGTTCTAGGGGACTGATAACCACAGATGTTAAGTCCTATAGTGCTCAGAGGCATTTGAACCATTTTTTAAACTATTTTTTTACTGGAAGCAGTTTGTATTTATTCCGGTTTTCAACACACCATATTATTCCCCACTCTTCTGGCTGCAAAACTTCATTTTTTAATGTAATCTCCGTTCAATGCGACGGTCTAACGTCACCGCACTGGGAGGGCCTGCATAACCGCATGGTACAACTCTACTGGTCGATGTTGGAGCCAGTGCTCTGCCGCATCAATAATTTCTCCAAACATCCACTTCTTCCCGAGGATGATCCAGGAAGAACAGTCCAATGAAGTTTTATGAACTCTTATCGGGTAGCAACAGAGATTTCCAGCTGAGCAGGGAGAAGTCTGTCATCCGTCGATCACCTCGAATGAGAGCATCCACACGTTCCAAGTAACTACATGTTCCAACGTTGCAAGAGTTACAACTGTGTGCGGCTGGCTATCACGCGGGAGATCGGACAGGAATGCGTAATGATGACAGACGCCTCGCCTAACGACTCACCGTGCTTTTTTCGCTGCAAGCACATATGAAAGTTTGTGATGCTATGGTTTCTGCCAAAATAAACTCCATGACAGGTCTCTGCTTGAAACGGATCTCCGTTACAGACGCCGTTCTGAAGCGCAGCCACCTATCGCAACTTCATGAAACAACGGGGAGTGAAGTGGGAATACTCTGTGATGTCCTACAAGAAATTCCACATTTTTTCAGTCGGCAATGACCGACAAAAAAAGTGTTGCATTACTTATTCAACGCCGCTCGTTTAGATTTGTTTGAACAAGTAATAATTTTACCTTTTTTCAATGGGAGTCGTTACGGTTACTACATATAAATGCTGGGGACTGGGAATAATTTTTATATCTACACTATGTTTGTAAGTAGGCTGTTTAGGTTTTTATGTTGGCCACGCCACGTAGAGCTCTGTATGAAAATCACTAACTGTGCTGTGTGCTGTCTGTGGCAGGTTGGCATTGTTGGAATAGTCGCCATTGTAGTGTTGAGCAGTTGGATGTGAACAGCGCGTAGCGTTGCGCAGTTGGAGGTGAGCCGCCAGCAGTGGTGGATGTGGGGAGAGAAAGGGCAGAGTTTTGAGAGCGGACGATCTGGACGTGTGTCCATCAGAAAGAGTAAATTTGTAATATTGGATATCATGAACTGATATATATTTGATGACTTTGGAACATTATTAAGGTAAATACATTGTTTGTTCTCTATCAAAATCTTTCATTTGCTGTCTATGCCTATCAGTAGTTAGTGCCTTCCGTGGTTAGAATCTTTTATTTAGCTGGCAGTATTGGCACTCGCTGTATTGCAGTAGTTCGAGTATCGAAGATTTTTGTGAGGTAAGTGATTCATGAAAGTTATAAGTTATTGTTAGTCAGGGCCATTCTTTTGTAGCGATTATTGAAAGCAAGATTGCGTTGCGCAAGTCTTGATCAGAATAAGTAAAGAGAGGAATGTCTGAGTAGGTTCAGTTCTGCTGAGCTGTTTGAAAATCAAATAATGTAAGAGGTTTATCAGCACAGTAATTCACAATTTTTTCAGAGGGGACGTTTCATGTTAATCAAATCTCTTATAGAAAAAATAAAAGATAAAACTGTAAGGCGATTGCCAGTATGATTATTTCCACAAAGACAAAAACGACTCTTTTGCGATCCTTGTTTCAGCTTCAAGGGGAACACGTAAGTGTGTACTACAGAAGGAAGACATTAGAAAGAGAAATGTAAAAAAAAAAAAAAAAAAAAAAAGTTTCCATACATGTGCGAAGCAGATTTCAGAACAAAGAGCAAAGAAGACTGAAAGTCAGTGTCCCCCGTAAAGTAATATACAAAAGCTTTCAGCATAACGACATAGTCTTTGAGGAAATTGTCACTGGTTTTAGAGAGCTGATAAGAATAGAAATCATGAAAGCAATTACTGTAACATGTAGTTCAGCTAGGCCTCTGTGAAAGAGCTTTGCTGCTTACATTTCATTTTTGACTGGTCTAGTCTTTAGAAATAATCTGTATTCTGTAGAGAAATACTGCATTCATTTGAAATTTCCGAGAAGATTAAAATTCAAACGCCGTAATCGGGTCACAGAATCTTATGACCTCACAGATGACCGGCTTTCAGTCTTCTACCTTACAAAATCCTACGCTTCTGTTAAGCATTTTCTCCCTTGTTTCACGAGTACTAGTCGACTGAGGTATGCAGGAGAACGTCTATGAAGTTTGGAAAGCAGTAGAAGAGATAGTGGCAGTGAAGCTGAGAGGGCAGAGGAGGGGCGGCGAGGAGAAGGGGAAACGAGGAAGATTTTCTGAATCGTACGTACATATTCGATAATAGTATTGCTCGCGAAAGCAAGATGCCACGTTTTACTCCCCATGCAGCAGACAGTTTTAATCTGCGACACAGGTTTTTGTTATTCATACTCTCATGTTGCACAAAGGCTGTCTCTCATACACTTCTTTCATTAACAGTAGCTCTAAGCACTGCGGGACTTGACATCTGAGGTAATCAGTCCCACTAGAACTTAGAACTACTTAAACCTAACTAACCTAAGTTCATCACACACATCGATGCCCGAGGCAGGATTCGAACCTGCGACCGTAGCAGTCGCGCGGTTCCGGACTCAAGCGCCTAGAACCGCTCAGCCGAAACGACCGGTTTTCTTTCCTTAAGATTTAGTAGTGATTATCTCGCCCTCGTTACTCCTGGCTGATAATACCACAACCGACGAAAATGGTAATAACTGCACAATTTGTTTGCGATTGACGTTTGCCAAGAAACATGTTTTGCGATAACTGTCGTTGACGTTCGTCATCACGCGGGCAATTTCAGCTAATACGTCTACATCTACATCTATGTGATTACTCTGCTATTCGCAATAAAGTGCTTGGCAGAGGGTTCAATGAAACACCTTTATGCTGTCTCTCTATCGTTCCACTCTCGAACGGCACGCGGGAAAAACGAGCATTTAAATTTTTCCGTGCGAGCCCTGATTTCTCTTATTTTATCGTGATGATCATTTCTCCCTGTGTAGGTGGGTGTCAACAGAATGTTTTCGCAGTCGAACTGCTGATTGAAATTTCATGAGAAGATCCCGTCGCAACGAAAAACGCCTTTGTTTTAATGATTACCACTCCAATTCACGTATAATTAAAAACGAGCTGCCCTTCTGTGTACTTTTTCTATGTCATCCGTCAGTCCCACCTGATGCGGATCCCACATCTCACAGCAGTACTCCAGAATAGGGCTGGTAAGCCTAGTGTAAGCAGTCTCTTTGGTAGCCATGTTGCACCTTCTAAGTGTTCTGCCAATGAATCGCAGTCTTTGGTTTGCTCTACCCACAATATTACCTATGTGATCGTTCCAATTTAGGTTATTTGTAATTTTAATCTCTAAGTATTTAGTTGAATTTACAGCCGTCAGATTTGTGCGACTTACCGTGTAATTGAATTTTAGCTGATTTCTGTTAGTACTCATGTGAATAACTTCGCACTTTTCTCAATTCAGGATCAAATGCCACTTTTCGCACCATACAGACATCTTATTTAAATCATTTTTCAAGTCGTTTTGATCATCTGATGACTTTACAAGACGGTAAATGACAGCATCCTCTGCAAACAATCTAAGACGGCTACTCAGATTGTCTCCTATGTTGTTAATATAAATCAGGAACAATAGAGGGCCTATAACAATTCCTTGGGAAACGCCGGATATCACTTCTGTTTCACTCGATGACTTTCCGTCTATTACTACGAACTGTGACCTTTCTAACAGGAAATCACGAGTCCAGTCTCTCGACAGAGGCGATATTCCATAGGCACGCAGCTTGGTTAGAAGAAGCTTGTGAGGAACGCTTTCGAAAGCCTTCTGTAAATCTAAAAATATGGAATCAATTTGACATTCCCTGTCGATAGCATTTATTACTTTGTGAGCATAAAGAGCTAGTTTTGTTTCACAAGAACGATATTTTCTGAATCCGTGCTGACTATATGTCAATAAATCGTTTTCTTCGAGGTACTTCATAATGTTCGAATACAGTATATGATCTAAGCCCCTACTGCAAATCGACGTTAGTGATATAGGCCTGTAATTCAGCGGGTTACTCCTACTTCCCTTTTTGGGTATTGGTGTGACTTGAGCAATTTTCCAGTCTTTAGGTACGTAGCCTCTCCCCGATGTTATTCAATCTGTATATTGAGCAACCAGTAAAGGAAACAAAAGAAAAATTCGGAATAGGTATTAAAATCCAAGGAGAAGAAATAAAAACTTCAAGGTTCGCCGATGACATTGTAATTCTGTCATAGACAGAAAAGGACTTGGAAGAGCAGCTGAACGGAATGGACAGTATCTTAAAAAGAGGATATAAGATGAACATCAACAAATGCAAAACGAGAATAATGGAATGTAGTCGAGTTAACTAGGGTGATGCTGAGGGAATTAGATTAAGAAGTGAGACACTTAAAGTAGTAAAGGATGTTTGCTATTTGGGGAGCAAAATAACTGATGATGGTCGAAGTAGACAAGGCAAGGAAAGCGTTTCTGAAGAAGAGAAATTTGTTAACATCGAGTATAGATTTAAGGGTCAGGAAGTCGTTTCTGAAAGTATTTGTATGGAGTGTATCCACGTATGGGAGTGAAACATGGACGATAAATAGTTTAGACAAGAAATGTGGTGCTGCAGAAGAATGCTGAAGATTAGATGGATAGCTCACATAACTAATGAGGAGGTATTGAATAGAATTGGGGAGAAGAGGAGTTTGTGGCACAACTTGAAGAAGGGATCGGTTGGTAGGACATGTTCTGAGGCATCAAGGGATCACCAATTTAGTATTGGAGGGCAGCGTAGAGGGTAAAAATCGTAGAGGGAGACCAAGATATGAATACACTAAGCAGATTCAGAAGGATGTAGGCTGCAGTACGTACTGCGAGATGAAGCAGCTTGCACAGGATAGAGTAGCATCAGACCAGTCTCAGGACTGAAGACCACAACAACAACAGATACGTATCTTTCTGTCAGCGAGTAGTTGCTGTAATTGCTAAATATGGAGCTATTTTATCAGCATTCTCACAGCTTCTGTGCAATAATTCGTTTCCTTCTGAATTTAAACACCAAAAATTTTGGTTTACACGCTTGTTGCCTGCCACTCTGTCGCACTTCTTTACTAGCGAACCCTCTACTTGCTGGCCGTTTCAAGTGCTGGGCACCCCTGCAGAGCAGCCTTGCCGGACACGTCCTGCGGGTTGCAGCACGCCACGCCACGCCAGGGCACAGCACGGCGCCTCACCCACGCCAGGCCGCAGTCCGTCCGTCCAGAGGCAGCGACCGCCTTGCGCCATGGCGGGCAACGCCAGGCTACGTACGCGTCCTGGCTGCTGAAGGCCCGCGTTGGCCAACCTGCCGCTCTGGCCGTCTTATTTCATACGCGCCGGACCCAGACGCCTGCAGCGGAGGCGCGATCGCCAACGCTGAGTTGGCAATAACGATTAAGCTGACAGCGAGAAGCCGGCCGCGGTGGCTGAGCGGTTCTAAGCGCTTCAGTCCAGAACCGCGCGACTGGATTCCGGAAACAGCGATCGTGTGAGACCCAACTCGCGTTATTTGTTCATGAGACCCAGAAAATATTAGATACAGGCTCCCAGGTAGATGCTATTTTTCTTGACTTCCGGAAGGCGTTCGATACAGTTCCGCACTGTCGCCTGATAAACAAAGTAAGAGCCTACGGAATATCAGACCAGCTGTGTGGCTGGATTGAAGAGTTTTTAGCAAACAGAACACAGCATGTTGTTATCAATGGAGGGACGTCTACAGACGTTAAAGTAACCTCTGGCGTGCCACAGGGGAGTGTTATGGGACCATTGCTTCTCACAATATATATAAATGACCTAGTAGATAGTGTCGGAAGTTCCATGCGGCTTTTCGCGGATGATGCTGTAGTATACAGAGAAGTTGCAGCATTAGAAAATTGTAGCGAAATGCAGGAAGATCTGGAGCGGATAGGCACTTGGTGCAGGGAGTGGCAACTGTCCCTTAACATAGACAAATGTAATGTATTGCGAATACATAGAAAGAAGGATCCTTTATTGTATGATTATATGATAGCGGAACAAACACTGGTAGCAGTTACTTCTGTAAAATATCTGGGAGTATGCGTGTGGAACGATTTGAAGTGGAATGATCATATAAAATTAATTGTTGGTAAGGCGGGTACCAGGTTGAGATTCATTGGGAGAGTGCTTAGAAAATGTAGTCCATCAACAAAGGAGGTGGCTTACAAAACACTCGTTCGACCTATACTTGAGTATTGCTCATCAGTGTGGGATCCGTACCAGATCGGGTTGACGGAGGAGATAGAGAAGATCCAAAGAAGAGCGGCGCGTTTCATCACAGGGTTATTTGGTAACCGTGATAGCGTTACGGAGATGTTTAATAAACTCAAGTGGCAGACTCTGCAAGAGAGGCGCTCTGCATCGCGGTGTAGCTTGCTCGCCAGGTTTCGAGAGGGTGCGTTTCTGGATGAGGTATCGAATATATATCTTCCCCCTACTTATACCTCCCGAGGAGATCACGAATGTAAAATTAGAGAGATTCGAGCCCGCACGGAGGCTTTCAGACAGTCGTTCTTCCCGCGAACCATACGCGACTGGAACAGGAAAGGGAGGTAATGACAGTGGCACGTAAAGTGCCCTCCGCCACACACCGTTGGGTGGCTTGCGGAGTATAAATGTAGATGTAGATGTAGGTTCGAATCCTGCCTCGGGCATGGAAGTATATGATGTCCTCAGGTTAGTTACGTTTAAGTAGATGTAACTTCTAGGGGACTGATGATCTCAGATGTTAAGTTCAAATGGTTCAAATGGTTCTGAGCACTATGGGACTCAACTGCTGAGGTCATTAGTCCCCTAGAACTTAGAACTAGTTAAACCTAACTAACCTAAGGACATCACAAACAACCATGCCCGAGGCAGGATTCGAACCTGCGACCGTAGCGGTCTTGCGGTTCCAGACTGCAGCGCCTTTAACCGCACGGCCACTTCGGCCGGCAGATGTCAAGTCTCATAGTGCTCAGAGCCATTTGACAGCAAGGAGAACGTCCTAAAAACCTTGCCGTTGCTCTTCCGGAAACCAGAATCTACTCTGTAGGAATCAGCATGGGTTTCGAAATAGACGGTCGTGTGAAACCCAGCTCGCGCTATTCGTCCGCGAGACTCAGAGGGCCATAGACACGGTTTCACAGGTAGATGCCGTGTTTCTTGACTTCCGCAAGGCGTTCGATACAGTTCCCCACAGTCGTTTAATGACCAAAGTAAGAGCATATGGACTATCAGACCAATTGTGTGATTGGATTGAAGAGTTCCTAGATAACAGAACGCAGCATGTCATTCTCAATGGAGAGAAGTCTTCCGAAGTAAGAGTGATTTCAGGTGTGTCGCAGGGGAGTGTCGTAGGACCGTTGCTATTCACAATATACATAAATGACCTTGTGGATGACATCGGAAGTTCACTGAGGCTTTTTGCAGATGAAGCTGTGGTGTATCGAGATGTTGTAACAATGGAAAATTGTACTGAAATGCAGGAGGATCTGCTGCGAATTGTCGCATGGTGCAGGGAATGGCAATTCAGTCTCAATGTAGAAAAGTGTAATGTGCTGCGAATACATAGAAAGTTAGATCCCTTATCGTTTAGCTACAAAATAGCAGGTCAGCAACTGGAAGCAGTTAATTCCATAAATTACTTGGGAGTAGGCATTAGGAGTGATTTAAAATGGAATGATCATATAAAGTTGATCGTCGGTAAAGCAGATGCCAGACTGAGAATTATTGGAAGAGTCCTAAGGAAATGCAATCCGAAAACAAAGGAAGTAGGTTACAGTACACTTGTTCGCCCACTGCTTGAATACTGTTCAGCAGTGTGGGATCCGTACCAGATAGGGTTGATAGAAGAGATAGAGAAGATCCAACGGAGAGCAGCGCTCTTCATTACAGGATCATTTCGTATTCGCGAAAGCGTTACGGAGATGATAGATAAACTACAGTGGAAGAGTCTGCAGGAGAGACGCTCAGTAGCTCGGTACGGGCTTTTGTTGAAGTTTCGAGAACATACCTTCACCGAAGAGTCAAGCAGTATATTGCTCCGTCCTACGTATATCTCGCGAAGAGACCATGAGGATAAAATCAGAGACATTAGAGCCCACACAGAAGCATACCGACAATCCTTCTTTCCACGAACAATACGAGACTGGAATAGAAGGGAGAAACGATAGAGGTACTCAGTGTACCCTCCGCCACGCACCGTCAGGTAGCTTGTGGAGTATGGATGTAGATGTAGACCAGACACGCACTGAGGAGACCATAGTTATGGGATTGCGATGTGCACAGTACAGATGGCGGTAGTATTGCGTATCGCATACACAAGGTATAAAAGGGCAGTGCATTGGCGGAGCTGCAAAAAAAAAAGTGTTCAAATGTGTGTGAAATCTTATGGGACTTAACTGCTAAGGTCATCAGTCCCTAAGCTTACACAATACTTAACCTAAATTATCCTGAGGACAAACACACACACCCTTGCCCGAGGGAGGACTCGAACTTCCACCGGGATCAGCCGCACAGTCCATGACTACAGCGCCTTAGACCGCTCAGCTAATCCCGCGCGGCGCAATTTACCCCATTTTCACTTTGTTAACGTAATAGCCATTGTTCCATTTCAAAAAGTATATATCCTCACAGAAAATAATCTTTCTGCGTATTATTACAATCTGTTAATTGGCTAACAATAGGAGTTCCTGTCCACCAATCCATTGTGTGAAACGGCACGTCAATAGCACTTTCCACTTGTGTAATATGTGAGGTGCAAGTTTTAGATTACTGAACAGTATATTGAGGGTGTTCCATAATTCGTGTTACACACTTCTAGAGATTGTAGTGGGAATTAGCAGATCAAGTTTTACATAGGAACCCTTGTCTGGAAACTGCATCCAGCGACACTACACGGCGTCAGAGTTACAGGCGGGCCAAATATCTCACGAAATAAGCTTCAAACGAAAAAAACTACAAAGAACGAAACTCGTCTAGCTTGAAGGGGGAAACCAGATGGCGCTGTGGTTGGTCCGCTAGATGACGCTGCCATAGGTCAAACGGATATCAACTGCGTTTTTATTTAAATAGAAACCCCCATTTTTTATTACATTCGTGTAGTACGTAAAGAAATATGAATGTTTCAGTTGGACCACTTTTTTCGCTTTGTGACAGATGGCGCTGTAATAGTTACAAACATATGGCTCACAATTTTAGACGAACAGTTGCTAACAAGTAGGTTTTTTAAATTAAAATACAACACGTAGGTACGTTTGAACATCTTATTTCGGTTATTCCAATGTGATACATGTGCCTTTTTGAACTTATCATTTCTGAGAATGCATGGTGTTACAGCGTGATTACCTGTAAATACCACATTAATGCAATAAATACTCAAAATGCTCAATAAATGCATTTGGCAATACGTGTAACGACATTCCCCTCAACAGCGAGTAGTTCGCCTTCCGTAATGTTCGCACATGCATTGACAATGCGCTGACGCATGTTGTCTGGCGTTGTCGGTGGATCACGATAGCAAATATCCTTCAACTTACCCCACAGAAAGAAATCCGGGGACATCAGATCCGGTGAACGTGCGGGCCACGGTATGGTGTTTCGATGACCAATCCACCTGTCATGAAATATGCTATTCAGTACCGCTTCAACCGCACGCGAGCTATGTGCCGGACATCCATCATGTTGGAAGTACATCGCCATTCTGTCGTGCAGTGAAACATCTTGTAGTAACATCGGTAGAACATTACATAGTAAATCAGCATACGTTGCACCATTTAGATTGCTATCGATAAAATGGGGGCCAAGTATCCTCCCTCCCATCATGCTGCACCATACATTAACGCGCCAAGGTCGCTGATGTTCTACTCGTCGCAGCCATCGTGGATTTTCCGTTGCCCAATAGTGCATATTATGTCGTTTTACGTTACCGCTGTTGATGAATGATGCTTCGTCGCTAAATAGAACGCGTGCAAAAAATCTGTCATCGACCCGTAATTTCTCTTGTGCCCAGTGGCGGGACTGTACACGACGTTCAAAGTCGTGGTGATGCAATCCCTGGTGCATAGAAATACGGTACGGGTGCAATCGATGTTGATATAGAATTCTCAACACCGACGTTTTTGAGATTCCCGATTCTCGCGCAATTTGTCTGCTAATGATGTGCGGAATAGCCGCGACAGCAACTAAAACACCTACTTGGGCATCATCATTTGTTGCAGGTCGTGGTTGACGTTTCACATGTGGCTGAACACTTCCTGTTTCCCTATATAACGTAATGTCGTCCAGGATACCGAGCAGCAACATAGCACACGCCCGTTGGGCATTTTGATCACAATAGCCATACATACATCAACACGATATCGACCCTTTCCGCAATTTGTAAACGGTCCATTTTAACACGGGTAATGTATCACGAAGCAAATACCGTCCGCACTGGCGGAATGTTACGTGATACCACGTACTTATACGTTTGTCACTATTACAGCACCATCTATCACAAAGCGAAAAAAGTGGTACAACTAAAACATTCATATTTCTTTACGTACTACACGAATATGTAATTGAAAATGGGGGTTCCTATTTAAAAAAAAAAAACGCTGTTGATATCCGTTTGGTCTATGGCAGCGTCATCTAGCGGGCCAACCATAGCGCTATTTGGTTTCCCCCTTCAAGGTAGACGAGTTTCGTTCTTTGTAGTTTTTTCGTTTGACGCTTATTTCGTGACATATTTGGCCCGGTCACTACCAATGGACCACCCTGTATACAGGGTGATTCCGTGATGATTTCACAAACCTTCTAGGATAATGGAGAAGGATAAGAGTATCAAGTAGAGGTAAGGGCCCCTGTACCGGAAACGAAAGAGTCGAAGCTATAGGCGAAAACCTTTCTGATACCTCTGACACTGGAATACATGTACTGGTACTTATCTCGGTAAGATTGTAGGGTGGGAAACTCCCAGAGATGGTTCAAATGGATCTAAGCATCATGGGACTTAACATCTGAGGTCATCAGTCTCCTAGACTTAAAACAACTTGAACCTAACTAACCTAATGACATTACACACATCTATGCCCGAGGCAGGATTCGAAACTGCGACCGTAGCAGTGGCGTGGTTCCCGACTGAAGCGCCCAAAACCACTCGGTAACAGCGGCCGGCCGCAGAGATGGTAGTACGAACCAAAACAAGATAAAATGTGCAGTAAATATGGGCTCCAAAATACGGACCTTGAGCTATATGAGCACTTGTTCAACAGAGGAGATGTGTTTCACAGTAGCGAAGACGAAGTAATGCTCGTAGAACTTACGGTATAGGTTTTAGAGCCACTTTTTCCTGAGAATTTTTTATTTCTAGTGTCATGTACTTTCATGTATACGTGTTTACGCCATTAATCATGTTTATGGTACACCTCATATATAATATCACCAATCCAGATAGAGGTGACGGATCAAAATACTCGTCCCACTTTAAGACTGCTCCCTGTGAAAATCACGCTAACATGAACGAAACGTCGGTTGTTTTACAATAACAATTGATATATTGGTGCGACACTTCGATCATAGGAATTTTAATGAAATTTACTACGTCCGTGGAAGCCAACAAGCCTTCAACAAACACGCGGAACATGACAGCCTTTCGTCGTGTAACATCCACGAGATAAATTTTAGCTACAGTGCGACGAGAGGAAATGATGCCTCTAACAGTTATAAACATTATGAATCCGACATATGAAAAAACAGTGAAATATAACGATGATACATATTAATTATTTATATAATATTTTATGATGTAATAGGACATATCGATGTGTATCATACAAAGACAATGATAATTGTAAACTCCTTTTATGATCTGCGTTTGTCTTCTTTGTTTTTACCTTTTGTTGGTTGGCTTTTGTAGGTTGCGGACGCAAGACGTATGTCAAACTGAGGTCTGTTAAGAAATTGTAATTATTTGTTAATCATCACTTGACAATAGAGTTCATTATTATTATAAATATGAGTGAATAATTATTTGTAACTTTAATTCCTCTCTCAATAGGCATTATCTGTGTTAATTATTTCTTTCTGCTGCAAGGAGCGCAGCCATTGATGATAGCGATTTGTATCGCGTTTTTATCTGTCTTTCTTACGAAAGTATCAAAGGTTTGCTTGATGAAAATTGGTCTAAATAGTGCACAATATAAAAGTAAAGTTTGATCGGCATTAGTTCATATACTTATCCTGTTAAAAGGAAATTTGCTCTAACAATAGAGTCTCTGTCAGTATTCGGCCACCATCTTAACAATTATCTCAGCGACAAATTCAAATAACGCAACTCTGCAGACATTAATACCGAAGGTAATTAAAATGTGTAAAAATAGATGTGCACCATTGGTCCTGAACACATTTTAATGACAATAATTCGAATCAGATTGGTTCTTTAAAAACAGTGGTCATAGCACGATCCATATGACAAACTTCTTCTTGCTGATGTATGGAGCCGAAATTAATTGCGCACTAGTTGCGAAGAATATTGTTTCAGGTAACATACGTCAGTGTTGTGCGTGGCTGATATTCGTTGGTTTTAATGATCATTTTGCTGAAGATAACTGTTACCATCATAATCAATAGTTGCATAGAATCTGTTGTATGAACTGTGATTTAGTGACACTTACTCAACTTACAGACGACACTTTAACACAACGTTAACTTGGAGCTCTTTAGCAACTTGACCAAATCTTTAGCCTGGAGAAAAACTATTTAGTAATTAATCACTGTAATAAAATACGATTATCATTTTCATTTACAAATTAGTTAAATACCAAACCACTTAATAACACAGCGAACGCCACAGCCACTTAGTTTCCTTCTAATTTCTCGTAGGAGGAACGAAGAGCTCTAGTCTTTCACTAATAACGGCTTTCACACTCTCGTACAATAACACAGAAAGAAACACATATTTATACAACTGGAACATCAATTGAGTTTACAGTATGGTGGATTATGTGTGTTCTTCTTTTATTAGTATTATTTCATTAATCAGACGAAGACGCTAGCTGACGTGGCGATCCAAATTACCCCTTCCTCAGGACCAATCCACGGGCAGTGGGCGGCGTGCACTGGTGAGTGCGTGACTGCTTCTGGCCGCAGACGTGTGGGCGTGGCGTGTCGGACGATCACGGCCCGAGGTGAGGCGAGGCGCGGTCGTGCAGAGCGCTGACTCAGTCGGTGGGTCCCTGGCAACGCTCGGGCAGCGAGGAATTCCGTTCTGCCGCACCTGCGGTCTGACCCCCTGGCTGTGCCTTCCACGTATCGCTACTTAATTCTCTTCCCAGAAGCGACCCGACCGATTTGTTTCTCGTGCAGGACCGCGAATTTGCAAGTCTCCGACATACCCAGAGCAGACAAAGGAACACCTGACTGAACGACTGTAAGCTGAAAGTCAAGCACTGCTTCCCTGTTGCGATGGACAGATCGTCGCACGTTACCAGACATCGGGAATGTCGTCTACCTGTAACGACACTGCTCTATGTTTTCTCTAAATATCTCGAATTTTTGTCGGCTACTTCGCATTAGCTTAGTCACGTCTGCAAACTTGAGTGACCTTGTTACGACCATTAGATGTTACCGTAGCTACAATTTTATTTGCAGCTCCTTGTGTTGGCCGTGTTTGCAGTTAAAATTGTTGGATGTGAAGTCCGCCAGTTATGCAAAACACCGTTTTTCTCAGTACCCAAACATGTTTCGGCACCACTGTGCCATCATCAGTGGGTTTTCGTTTTTATTTATTCTGCAATGTGAACATTTCTGTTAAATTATTATGAAAGTATGTGCATCTTTAGTTTAAACAACAGATCGTTTCTTTTTGTAAATACCTTTACATTTGGTTTGCATGAATTTTCTGGATCATTTGTGTGTTCATGACTACAGGTAGCTTGTCATCTGCAACCAAACGATGTTGATGACAAAGTTTATTGCTGGAAGTTAACCTATCTTCTAAAACGTAATTTAGTTTTTTGCGATGTTTTCGCGCCTATATTCGTTATTAAAAATGTTAAAATGTGTTTGAAATCTTATGGGACTTAACTGCTAAGGTCATCAGTCCCTAAGCTTACACACTACTTAACCTAAATTAGCCTAAGGGCAAACACGTACACCCATGCCCGAGGGAGGACTCGAACCTCCGCCGGGACCAGCCGCACAGTCCATGACTGCAGCGCCTCGGCTAATCTCGCGCGGCATATTCTTTTTTACTTACGTTTACGCGTGGCAAGCACTTCCATTCTCCGCATCATGCTGAGGTGTTGTGATGTACACGTAACTATAACAAGTATTTTCCACAAACAACAAAAAATGCAAATAACAAATAACGAAATACAAATTTGGCGCCGAACTCTCTGGTGAACAAATGAACACTGACTGGGCCGGGACACATAACAAACCACAATCACACTGTGTTCTGGTGAAGTGAAAAGTGTTTACTTCGTTATTTGTGGAAAATACTTGTTATACTTACGTGTGCATCACAACACCTCAGCATGATGCGGAGAATGGAAGTGCTTGCCACACTAAAACGTAAGTAAAAACGCATATAAAACATCGAGGAAAACTAAATTACATTATAGAAGATAGATTAACTCCCAGCAAAAAAATTTCTCATCAACATCGTTTGGTTGCAGATGACAAGCTACCTGTAGTCATTAACACACAAATGGTTCAAATGGCTCTGAGCACTATGCGACTTATCTACTGAGGTCGTCAGTCCCCTAGAACTTAGAACTACTTAAACCTAACTAACCTAAGGACATCACACACATCCATGCCCGAGGCAGAATTCGAACCTGAGACCGTAGCGGTCGCGCGGTTCTAGACTGTAGCGCCTAGAACCGCTCGGCCACCTTGGCCGGCTGACACACAAGTGATCCAGAAAATTTATGCACACCAGATGTAAAGGTAGTTACAAAAAGAAACGATCTGTTGTTTGAACTAAAAGTGTAAATAATTTTATAATCATTTAACGCCGGCCGCGGTGGTCTCGCGGTTCTAGGCGCGCAGTCCGGAACCGTGCGACTGCTACGGTAGCAGGTTCGAATCCTGCCTCGGGCATGGATGTGTGTGATGTCCTTAGGTTAGTTAGGTTTAAGTAGTTCTAAGTTCTAGGGGACTGATGACCATAGCAGTTGAGTCCCATAGTGCTCAGAGCCATTTTAATCATTTAACAAAAATGTTCACATTGCAGAATAGGTTAGTTAGGTTGAAGTAGTTCTAAGTTCTAGGGGACTGACGACCTCAGATGTTAATTCCCATAGTGCTGAGAGCCATTTGAACCACTGATGATGGCACAGTGGTGCTGAAACATGTTTGAGTACTGACAAAAACGGTGTTTTGCATGACTGGCGGACCTCACATCCAACAATATTACCGTAGCACAAGTTACACAGTCGATAAGACTAATAAAATTCACGCTTCGGCACTTACGAGAATTTCTTTTAAGGAAATCGAATTTTTGATAAAAGTGCATCATATGTACAACATTTTCTGACGTTTTAGTCGATTTTAGGGGGATGGAGTTGTTCTAATTAATAACGCAGCATTTTCCACTAAACTAGTACATTCTCACATTGCGCATTTTCCCTTTGAAAATGAATAATAAAGGGACAAATTTTGGAAATAGGCCATTGAATTGAACGTGAAGTAGTCGGTGAAGTTTTCTTCCCAAGAATGACTTTTAGGACCAGAATGAAACTATCAAGACATTTACCATCATTCATTTATGCAATAAAACTAACGAAGCTTCTTAAATAGAAATAGAGTTATTGGTATTGTCTCATTAGTTTTACTTCAAGCTTGAGAAACTAAGTTGATCAATGGATATTGAAATGTGACCTTCCACAGATGATGCGTAATTTTCTTATTACATTAAGCGGACTGAATTTTATACTGAAATAATACTTCCTTGTTAGCAAACTGTGTCTCAAACGGATTTATAAAAATTGAAGCAAGGTACTTGTAAAAGTTGGTAGCACAAGACAAGACTCAATTGGTCTCTGTCAGATCCTGCAAATGCCTGTCATATATGAATTTGTGGGAATATGAATTGGAATGTAGCTAAAGCAGGTGGTAGGCAGTTTCATAGTTTGGATACTGGGGACATACAGTCTTGAAAGATTACTCACGAAACCCCCGTGTGACACAACCTAGAATAGTTCCCAGCTGTGTGGCATCTATACCCTCATACGTCTAACATGGGATAATGAACGTAAACGAAGAAGGGCACCACAAATAACTACAAGGGTGTATGTCCCACGGAAGAGCGCGACGGAAATGCTCAAACATCAGAATTGGTAGAGGCTTGAAGACAGGCATAAGCTATACTGCAGAAACATACAAGCAAAATTTGGAGAAGCAACAGCGAGTGAGAAGTCTAGAAATGTATTACGGTAGCTTGACAACTGCTCCCCTGTCCATGAGTGGCTGCAGATGGTCTCCAAGTCGCCGAACATAACCGTTCCCAGTCACACCATCATGGAGTCACCAGCTGCTTTGACAACTTGGGTCCAATGTTTCTTGGTATTCGTGCCACAATCTATCCCTACCACCAGCTCTTACCAACTCAAGTCGGAATTCATCTGAGCAGGTCACGGTTTTCCAGCGGTCTGGGGCCGGCCGCGGTCGCCGAGCGGTTCTAGGTGCTACAGTCCGGAACCGCGCGACTGCTACGGTCGCAGGTTCGAATCCTGCCTCAGGCATGGATGTGTGTGATGTCCTTAGGTTAGTTAGGTTTAAGTAGTTGTAAGTTCTAGGGGACTCATGACCACAGATGTTAAGTCCCTTAGTGCTCAGAGCCATTTGAACCATTTTGAACCAGACACCTGGAATCCAAGCGATAGTGTCACGAGCCCAGGAGAGGCACTGCAGCCGACTTCGTGCTGTTAGCAAAGGCAATCGAGTCGGTCATCCGCCGCCATAGCCTATTAACGGAAAATTTCGACACACTGTTCTAATAGATACGTTCGTGGTAAGTACCACGTTGATTTCTGCTGTTATTTGTTGCAGGGTCGCTTGTCTGTTAGCACTAACAACTCTATACAAGCGCCGCTGCTCTACATCTACATCTACATCTACATCCATACTCCGCAAGCCACCTGATGGTGTGTGGCGGAGGCTACCCTGAGTACCTCTATCGGTTCTCCCTTCTATTCCAGTCTCGTATTGTTCGTGGAAAGAAGGATTGTCTGTATGCTTCTGTGTGGGCTCTAATCTCTCTGATTCTATCCTCATGGTCTCTTCGTGAGATATACGTAGGAGGGAGCAATATACTGCTGGACTCTTCGGTGAAGGTATGTTCTCGAAACTTTAACAAAAGCCCTTACCGAGCTACTGAGAGTCTCTCCTGCAGACTCTTCCACTATATCTATCATCCCCGTAACGCTTTCGCGATTACTAAATGATCCTGTAACGAAGAGCGCTGCTCTCCGTTGCATCTTCTCTATCTCTTCTATCAACCCTATCTGGTACGGATCCCACACTGCTGAGCAGTATTCAAGCAGTGGGCGAACAAGTGTACTGTAACCTACTTCCTTTGTTTTCGGATTGCATTTCCTTAGGACTCTTCCAATAATTCTCAGTCTGGCATCTGCTTTACCGACGATCAACTTTATATGATCATTCCATTTTAAATCACTCCTAATGCGTACTCCCAGATAATTTATGGAATTAACTGCTTCCAGTTGCTGACCTGCTATTTTGTAGCTAAATGATAAGAGTTCTATCTTTCTATGTATTCGCAGCACATTACACTTGTCTACATTGAGATTCAATTGCCATTCCCTACACCATGCGTCAATTCGCTGCAGATCCTCCTGCATTTCAGTACAATTTTCCATTGTTACAACCCCTCGATACACCACAGCATCATCTGCAAAAAGCCTCAGTGAACTTCCGATGTCATCCACCAGGTCATTTATGTATACTGCGAATAGCAAGGGTCCTACGACACTCCCCTGCGGCACACCTGAAATCACTCTTACTTCGGAAGACTTCTCTCCATTGAGAATGACATGCTGCGTTCTCAACTCCTCAATCCAATCACACAATTGGTCTGATAGTCCACATGCTCTTAGTTTGTTCATTAAACGACTGTAGGGAACTGTATCGAACGCCTTGCGGAAGTCAAGAAACATGGCATCTACCCGTGAACCCGTGTCTATGGCCCTCTGAGTCTCGTGGACGAATAGCGCGAGCTGGGTTTCACACGACCGTCTTTTTCGAAACCCATGCTGATTCCTACACAGTAGATTTCTTGTCTCCAGGAAAGTCATTATTCTCGAACATAATACGTGTTCCAAAATTCTACAACTGACCGACGTTATAGAATAGGTCTATAGTTCTGCACATCTGTTCGACGTCCCTTCTTGAAAACGGGGATGACCTGTGCCCTTTTCCAATCCTTCGGAACGCTACACTCTTCTAGAGACCTACGGTACACCGCTGTAAGAAGGGGGGCAAGTTCCTTCGCGTACTCTGTGTAAAATAGAACTGGTATTCCATCAGGTCCAGCGGCCTTTCCTCTTTTGAGCGATTTTAATTGTTTCTCTATCCCTCTGTCGTCTATTTCGATATCTACCATTTTGTCATCTGTGCGACAATCTAGAGAAGGAACTACAGTGCAGTCTTCCTCTGTCAAACAGCTTTAGAAAAAGACATTTAGCATTTCGGCCTTTAGTCTGTCATCCTCTGTTTCAGTACCATTTTGGTCACAGAGTGTCTGGACATTTTGTTTTGATCCACCTACCGCTTTGACATAAGACCAGAATTTCTTATGATTTTCTGCCAAGTCAGTACATAGAACTTTCGAATTCATTGAACGCCTCTCGCATAGCCCTCCTCACACTACATTTCGCTTCGCGTAATTTTTGTTTGTCTGCAAGGATTTGGCTATGTTTATGTTTGCTGTGAAGTTCCCTTTGCTTCCGCAGCAGTTTTCCAACTCGGTTGTTGTACCACGGTGGCTCTTTCCCATCTCTTACGATCTTGCTTGACACTTACTCATCTAACGCATATTGTACGATGGTTTTGAACTTTGTCCACTGATCATGAACACTATCTGTACTTGAGACAAAACTTTTGTGTTGAGCCGTCAGGTACTCTGTAATCTGCTTTTTGCCACTTTTGCTAAACAGAAAAATCTTCCTACCTTTTTTAATATTTCTATTTACGGTTGAAATCATCGATGCCGTAACCGCTTTATGATCGCTGATTCCCTGTTCTGCGTTAACTGTTTCAAATCGTTCGGGTCTGTTTGTCACCAGAAGGTCTAATATGTTATCGCCGCGAGTCGGTTCTCTGTTTAACTGCTCAAGGTAGTTTTCAGATAAAGCACTTAAAAAAATTTCACTGGATTCTTTGTCCCTGCCACCCGTTATGAACGTTTGAGTCTCCCAGTCTATATCCGGCGTTAAGTAAAGGCATTACCTCTCACCACTGTCTAGGCACAATCTTGAGACTGTGGATCTCGGAGTACTGAATTCCCTAACGATTTGCGCGATTTCCGAAATAGGATGTCCCGTGCTTCCATCTCCCGCTACCATTCCTGGTTTCCGGTCGTGCGGTCATAATCACCTGAGATCAAATGACAGCTACTCCATTGCACTGTCCTTTTATACTTTGCATCTTGTGTACTGCCATCTGTATATTGTATGTGCATATCACTATCCTATGACTTTTGTCATCTGAGTATAATGAATATCTGAAAGCGTCATCCGGGTGTCCATTTTTAATAAAAAGACATACCCATTAGATGGGTAGATCACATAACTAATGACGAGGTATTGAATAGAATTGGAGAGAAGAGGAGTTTGTGGCACAACTTGACTAAAAGAAGGGATCGGTTGGAAGGGCATGTTCTGAGGCATCAAGAGATCAGCAATTTAGTATTTGAGGGCAGAATTGAGGGTAAAAATCGTAGAGGGAGACCAAGAGATGAATACACTAAGCAGATTCAGAAGGATGTAGGCTGCAGTACGTACTGGGAGATGAAGCAGCTTGCACAGGATTGAGTAGCATGGAGAGCTGCATCAAACCAGTCTAAGGACTGAAGACCACAACAAAAGCAACTGCAAAAAATTTCAGATTTAGAGCTATTGTTTTAGCGTAGTAAAAATTTATTTGCGAACAGACGAGTTACCGAGTCAATCCATAAAAATTTGGGACTGAATTAAAAAACATTAGAGAAAATTTAACATGGTAGTTGTAATGCTTCAAGTATTTTACATACTCTCCATCGCTAGAGTACAACGCACAGGAAGCTCATACAAACATGTGACTGTGTCAAAAAAGTTGTTCCTTGGGATGTTATTCAATGATACCGTCACAATGGCTTGAATGGCAGATGTCACCAAACGGTTGCACCTTTATGTGGATTTCTGTTCTTTGTCGTTTTGTGGTAGGCTCGTATTGATTAGACCAAGTGTCGTAACAGCGCTTTTTTCAAAAAATAATTATCCGTATTTTCCGTTTCAAATCACGGCAGACGTACAGGCTTTCTTTTCTTTCTTTTTTCGGAGGCAGTATTAGCGGGACTGTCAGTTTTTGTACACACATCACACACATTCTCTTATTCAGAACATTGTGCAGAATATCTTGAACACTTGTTTCAGAAATGTTGCTCCACTGCGATCTGTGACACAGTAACTCTGACATATTGCGGTCGCATGTCCACTATTTAAAACTGCCTGCTCACAAATGACAGGTCGAATGCATGTCTCTTGTTTACAGTTGTTAATTTCAGTTCCCACAGTTGCTACCGCACTGACGTAGCTCAGAATCAGTCTCGGAACTTTTTAGACGGACGGTGAATGCCAGTAAGCATTATGAAAACTTGGATTTCAGGCATTTAAGACATTCTGTAACGAATCAAGTAATAACATTAGTAAAACGTTTGTTACTGAGCAAAAAATATTGAACTGTGACAATTGAATATTGTTGTTGTTGTGGTCTTCAGTCCAGAGACTGGTTTGATGCAGCTCTGCATCCTACTCTATCCTGTGCAAGCTTCTTCATCTCCCAGTACCTACTGCAGCCTACATCCTTCTGAATCTGCATAGTGTATTCATCTCTTGGTCTCCCCCTACGATTTTTACCCTCCACGCTGCCCTCCAATACTAAATTGGTGATCCCTTGAAGCCTCAGAACATGTCCTACCAACCGATACCTTCTTCTGGTCAAGTTGTGCCACAAACTCCTCTTCTCCCCAATCCTATTCAGTACCTCCTCATTAGTTATGTGATCTACCCATCTAATCTTCAGCATTCTTCTGTAGCACCACATTTCGAAAGCTTCTATTCTCTTCTTGTCCAAACTATTTACCGTCCATGTTTCACTTCCATACATGGCTACACGCCATACAAATACTTTCAGAAATAACTTCCTGACACTTAAATCTATACTCGATGTTAACAAATTTCTCTTCTTCAGAAACGCTTTTCTTGTCATTGCCAGTCTACATTTTATATCCTCTCTACTTCGACCATCATCAGTTATTTTGCTCCTCAAATAGCAAAACTCCTTTACTACTTTAAGTGTCTCATTTCCTAATCTAATGCCCTCAACATCACCCGACTTAATTCGACTACATTCCATCATCCTCGTTTTGCTTTTGTTGATGTTCATTTTATATCCTCCGTTCAAGACACCATCCATTTCGTTCAACTGCTTTTCCAAGTCCTTTGCTGTCTCTGACAGGATTACAATGTCATCGGCGAACGTCAAAGCTTTTATTTCTTCTCCATGGATTTTAATACCTACTCCGAATTTTTCTTTTGTTTCCTTTACTGCTTGCTCAATATACAGATTGAATAACATCGGGGAGAGACTACAACCCTGTCTTACTCCCTTCCCAACCACTGCTCCCCTTTCATGTCCCTCGACTCTTATAACTGCCATCTGGTTTCTGTACAAATTGTAAATAGCCTTTCGCTCCCGGTATTTTACCCCTGCCACCTTTAGAATTTGAAAGAGAGTATTCCAGTCAACATTGTCAAAAGCTTTCTCTACGTCTACAAATGCTAGAAACGTAGGTTTGCCTTTCCTTAATCTTTCTTCTAAGATAAGTCGTAAGGTCAGTATTGCCTCACGTGTTCCAGTATTTCTACGGAATCCAAACTGATCTTCCCCGAGGTCGGATCTACCAGTTTTTCCATTCGTCTGTAAAGAATTCGTGTTAGTATTTTGCAGCTGTGGCTTATTAAACTGATTGTTCGGTAATTCTCACATCTGTCAACACCTACTTTCTTTGGGATTGGAATTATTATATTCTTCTTGAAGTCTGAGGGTAATTCGCCTGTTTCATACATCTTGCTCACCAGATGGTAGAGTTTTGTCATGACTGGCTCTCCCAAGGCCGTCAGTAGTTCCAATGGAATGTTGTCTACTCCGGGAGCCTTGTTTCGACTCAGGTCTTTCAGTACTCTGTCAAACTCTTCACGCAGTATTGTATCTCCCATTTCATCTTCATCTACATCCTCTTTCATTTCCATAATATTGTCCTTAAGTACATCGCCCTTGTATAGACCCTCTATATACTCCTTCCACCTTTCTGCTTTCCCTACTTTGCTTAGAACTGGGTTTCCATCTGAGCTCTTGATATTCATACAAGTGGTTTTCTTATCTCCAAAGGTCTCTTTAATTTTCCTGTAGGCAGTATCTATCTTACCCCTAGTGAGATAAGCCTCTACATCCTTACATTTGTCCTCTAGCCATCCCTGCTTAGCCATTTTGCACTTCCTGTCGATATCATTTTTGAGACGTTTGTATTCCTTTTTGCCTGCTTCATTTACTGCATTTTTATATTTTCTCCTTTCATCAATTAAATTCAATATTTCTTCTGTTACCCAAGGATTTCTACTAGCCCTCGTCTTTTTACCGACTTGATCCTCTGCTGCATTCACTACTTAATCTCTCAGAGATACCCATTCGACTCCTACTATATTTCTTTCTCCCATTCCTGTCAATTGTTCCCTTATGCTCTCCCTGAAACTCTGTACAACCTCTGGTTTAGTCAGTTTATCCAGGTCCCATCTCCTTAAATTCCCACCTTCTTGCAGTTTCTTCAGTTTTAATCTACAGGTCATAACCAATAGATTGTGGTCAGAGTCCACATCTGCCCCTGGAAATGTCTTACAATTTAAAACCTGGTTCCTAAATCTCTGTCTTACCATTATATAATCTATCTGATACCTTTTAGTATCTCCAGGGTTCTTCCATGTATACAACCTTCTATCATGATTCTTAAACCAAGTGTTAGCTATGATTAAGTTGTGCTCTGTGCAAAATTCTACCAGGCGGCTTCCTCTTTCATTTCTTAGCCCCAATCCATATTCACCTACTACGTTTCCTTCTCTCCCTTTTTCTACACTCGAATTCCAGTCACCCATGACTACTAAATTTTCGTCTCCCTTCACTATCTGAATAATTTCTTTTATTTCATCATACATTTCTTCAATTTCTTCGTCATCTCCAGAGCTAGTTGACATATAAACTGTTGTGTCTAGTTCATACAGTCTAGACACAATGAGGTAGCTAGGTGCACGCTAAACTAACGCAGACGGGCTTGAAGTTCTGGAACATGAGACTTATTAATGCACTAAAGAAAAGGACGTAGTTTTATAATACTTAACTTTATTCTCTTGCTGGAATACATCTCTCTTGAATATTAGTACGCTATAAGCACTGATACAAATGGCGCCTTGCTAGGTAGTAGCTATGGACTAAGCTGAAGGCTATTCTATCTGTCTCTCGGCAAATGAGAGGAAAGCTTCGTACGTCTGGTCGCAAGCTATGTCGTCCGTACAACTGGGGGCGAGGTCTAGTCCGTGTCTTGTGACCTGCCATGTGGTGGCGCTAGGTTTGCGATTACACAGTGGCGACACGCGGGTCCGACATGTACTACAGGACCGCGGCCGATTTAAGTTACCACCTAGCAAGTGTGGTGTCTAGCGGTGACACCACATAAACTTGTACTACTGTAGTAGGTGTGGGCTTCGTATCTATCTTGGACACAATAATGCGTTCACTAAGCTGTTTGTAGTAGCTTACCCGCGTTCCTATTTTCCTATTCATTATTAAACCTACTCCTGCATTACCCCTATTTGCCTTTGTGTTTATAACCCTGTAGTCACCTGACCAGAAGTCTTGTTCCTCCCGCCACCGAACTTCACTAATTCCCACTATATCTAACTTTAACCTATCCATTTCCCTTTTCAAATTTTCTAACCTACCTGCCCGATTAAGGGACCTGACATTCCACGCTCCGATCAGTTTTCTTTCTCCTGATAACGACATCCTCTTGAGTAGTCCCCGCCCGGAGGTCCGAATGGGGGACTATTTTACCTCCGGAATATTTTCCCAAGAGGACGCCATCATCATTTAATCATACAGTACAGCTGCATGCCCTCGGGAAAAATCACGGCCGTAGTTTCCCCTTGCTTTCAGCCGTTCGCAGTACCAGCACAGCAAGGCCGTTTTGGTTATTGTTACAAGGCCAGATCAGTCAATCATCCAGACTGTTGTCCTTGCAACTACTGAAAAGGCTGCTGCCCCTCTTCAGGAACCACACGTTTGTTTGGCCTCCCAACATATACCCCTCCGTTGTGGTTGTACCTACGGTACGGCTATCTGTATCGCTGAGGCACGGCAAGGTCCATGGTTCATGGGGGGGGGGGGGGGCAATTGCATAAAGTGGAATTAAACCCGTATCGCTTCCAGCTGGCGCAAATTTGCACACAGCTCGAGAACTTCCCAACCGGAGACCGGAATGATGTCATTTGCTTACAAAATATGGCTGACATACTGTGTTGTGATCGTTGTACCTCCATGTGTTGGCTGTTTTCACAAAGGGGGATCAGGTAATTCGACATTAACGCCAGGATTGGTGGGGATTCGTGACGCGCAAGTTTCAAACTTTTTCACATCCTGGAAGGTTAATGTACGACCAACAATAACCAGTGATAGGTCATCTTATAACATTTTGAAATACACAAAGATTTTAGAAGACGAAAATAATGAAAGTATTGTCTTCTTCATATAATTCACTTGCTGAGACAGCGTTAATCTGTAGGCATATCATCATACCAATGACATTACTCAAGAGTTCGTACTGAAGAAGATTACAATATCTGAGTTAATAAATAATGCATTTTAATGCCCAGCATTACTGTTAACGGTCTCGATAACTTAGCTATACTTTTAGTGTATGAAACATATTAAAAATGAAAGTATCCATTCAATACCAGTAACGTAGTAATATAACAATGAATCAGTTTCAACATTATGATGATCTATGAATCAGAAACCTTTTTATTTTGTGAAATGTTTATTACAGATCTCTCATAGTTGAGGTACGTATGTTTTGGCGACTAGTTTGGAACCTAATGGTTCATTCTCAAGCCTGATCTACTGAGACTGCACTGAAATAACCTGAGGTTCGTGATAGCCATCTCAAATTGGTAATACATGCATCACACAGTAACGGAAGATAAATGTCACAATACACGTATGTCCACTATAAATGTCAGAATCAAATTCACTCTGTGGCTGGCTTGTAACAATCACTTCCTAATATAGAAATTTTTTTCCGGATTCGGGACTATTTAACGGTTGATGAACAGTTGTCAGGGTTTAACTACAAAGTTCTTTTCCACACGGGAACACTAAGATTACCATTCGGTAGGCGGTTGATGAGATTACCTGTATCAATAGAAGTCTAAAGTCATCCACTGTCTGTCTGTTAGCCTCCACCGGTAGCTAACAAACAATATTATGATCTTTGTGTATCTGCAGATGCGGAAGTGAAATGCAGAGCTAATGATATGGAATTTAAACTACTGGCCATTAAAATTGCTACACCACGAAGATGACGTACTACAGACGCGAAATTTAACCGACAGGAAGAAGATACTGTGATATGCAAATGATTAGCTTTTCAGAGCATTCACACAAGGTTGGCGCCGGTGGCGACACCTACAACGTGCTGACATGAGGAAAGTTTCCAACCGATTTCTCATACACAAGCAGCAGTTGACCGGCGTTGCCTGGTCAAACGTTGTTGTGATGCCTCGTCTAAGAAGGAGAAATGCGTACCATCACGTTTTCGACTTTGATGAAGGTCAGATTGCAGCCTATCGCGATTGCGTTTATCGTATCGCGACATTGCTGCTCTCGTTGGTCGAGATCCAATGACTGTTAGTAGAATATGGAATCAGTGGGTTCAGGAGGGTAATACGGAACGCCGTGCTGGATCCCAACGGCCTTGTATCACTAGAAGTCGAGATGACAGGAATCGTATCCGCATGGCTGTAACGGATCGTGCAGCCACGTCTCGATCCCTGAGTCAACAGATGGGGACGTTTGGAGGACAACAACCATCTGCATTAACAGTTCGACGACGTTTGCATGGACTTTCAGCACGGAGACCATGGCTGCGGTGACCGTTGACGCTGCATCACAGACAGGAGTGCCAGCGATGGTGTACTCAACGACGAACCTGGGTGCACGAATGGCAAAACGTCATTTTTTTCGGATGAATCCAGGTTCTGTTTACAGCATCATGATGGTCGCATCCGTGTTTGGCGACATCGCGGTGAACGCACATTGGAAGCGTGTATTCGTCATTGCCATACTGGCGTATCACGCGGCGTGGTGGTATGGGGTGCCATTGGTTACACGTCTCGGTCACCTCTTCTTCGCATTGACGGCACTTTGAACAGTGGACGTTACATTACAGATGTGTTACGACCCGTGGCTCTATTCGATCCCTGCGGAACCCTACATTTCAGCACGATAATGCACTACCGCATGTTGCAGGTCCTGTACGGGCCTTTCTGGATACAGAAAATGTTCGAGTGCTGCCCTGGCCAGCACATTTTCCAGATCTCTCACCAACTGAAAACGTCTTGTCAATGGTGGCCGAGCAACTGGCTCGTCATAATACGCCAGTCACTACTCTTGATGAACTGTGGTATCGTGTTGAAGCTGCATGGGCAGCTGTACCTGTACACGCCATCCAATTTCTGTTTGACTCAATGCCCAGGCGTATCAGGGCTGTTATTATGGCCAGATGTGGTTGTTATGGGTACTGATTTCTCAGGATCTAAGCACCCAAATTGTGTGAAAATGTAATCACATGTCAGATCTAGTATAATATATTTGTTCAATGAATAGCCGTTTATCATCTGCATTTCTTCTTGGTGTCGCAATTTTAATGGCCAGTAGTGTAGTTGTAAGACATGTTATTTTTGAACTTGTTCCAAACATTAAACACTGTGTTTTCTGCTAGATAAAGTTAATGGTGACCGGAAAGCATTCAGTACATCTAACGTATTTCGTTTTATATCAATTCAGGTGCTCCCATCAGCCACAGCACCGGTACTCGTCTTAGGGTGTGCGTGCAGTGTCTACATCCATCTTTGGAAGATGTGATTTTTAATAAGCTTTTGTCGTATTCCTTTATCAGCCATTAACGTCACGCAGATTTCATTCTCATAGACGAGCATTTCTGACGTGAAGAGCGCACGTTTTCTACTTGTGAGATACGTGTACTTAAGCAAACACAGCAGGATGTTTATGGGTACTTCAGGAGTCCGGACGTTGGTTGATACCTTATTTCCAAACAAGCAGAAAATTGATGGCCGTGTACGTCTTCGCGATTTACAGACGTCCCTCCTGAGTGTTGGACGGGCAGGGTCGTAAACCTCTGGGGCACAGCAGTAAACTAGCTGCGAAATTACCCGCCCGCCAATCAGAGGCTCGCACTGGAGCTGGAACTGAGCCGTGCACAGTCGCGCGAGTGCCTGGAGCGCAGCGGCGCACTGGGAACCTCCACCCACACACAGCACGCCACGGGGAGCCGCGAACGACGCACGAGTAAAAGACCGGCCGCAGTCGTCATTCTGATAGCACATTATTCCCCATTCTGCTCACACCAATATTCAAGAGAGGTAGTAGGAGTAATCCACTAAATTACAGGTCCATATTATTAACTCCGACATGCAGCAGGATTTTGGAACATACATCGTGTTTCAAATTATTCCTGAGCAAAGTCAAGTGTGTCTTGCCTATCAAATATGTCTATCACTTGTTGAAGGGAGGGATTAACTAGTTTCAAAATCTGTTCCCGTATGCGAACATCAGAAACGTTCTGTGCTATTGCATCACGCACCATAGTATCTGAATAAGGGAGTCCACAGTCACATTCAAATGCACAATCCCTAGTAAGTCCTTGCAAAGTTGCAACCCACTCCCTATTAGTCACACCGGCCGTACGTTTTGTACGAAAGAACGTATACCTGTTTGCAACGACATTTACTGTTTCTTTGAAATAGGCATCTAAAGCAGACAAAATTTCTTCGTATGACAGAGTTGCTACGTCGCGCCGGGGAAACAATTTCACTATCACACGGTAGGTGGACACACCTACACACGAAAGCAAAAACGGCTGCCGCTCATTACCTTGAATTCTGTAGGCGGCGAGATGAAATCCAAATTGTCGGGACCATTCTGTCCAGCTTTCGTCGGCCGCGTGAAACGGACGAAATGGTGGTGCAACTGCGTGTTGTGGCGGCGGTAGCGATGAAACGGCGGCGGCCGCATCGCTTTGCAGCGCACGTTGACCCTGGACGAGCTGTCCAAGGGCATCCAATAAGGCCTGCGTCTGCTGATTCTGCAAGCGATAAAATTCGGACAGTACATCTGGAGAATGTGGCGAAGCCATGACACAAGCAAATTAGTGCAAAGTAGAAAGAACACTACACTCGTCGCCACTTATGCTGTGTCTAGACAAGACAGTCTAGACACAAGGGAGGTAGCCGAAAGGGCACGCGTCAACTCAAGCCGTCATGCGTTAAGTCTGGAACAGGATACGTTATGAATGCTATAAAGAAAAGAACGGAGCTTCTCGTATACTTAACTTTTATTCACTTCTGCGGTACATCGCTCTTGATAATACAAGTGAGACTCTCTCCAGATATGGTTAATGGCGCCTTGCTAGGTCGTAGCCATGGACTTAGCTGAAGGCTATTCTAATGGTCTCTCGGCAAATGAGAGAAAGGCTTCGTACGTGTAGTCGCTAGCAATGTCGTCCGTACAACTGGGGGAGTGCTAGTCAGTCTCTCGAGACCTGCCGTGTGGTGGCGCTCAGTCTGCGATCCTGACAGTGGTGACACGCGGGTCCGACATGTACTAATGGACCGCGGCCGATTTAAGCTACCACCTAGCAAGTGTGGTGTCTGGCGGTGACACCACATTTATAGCAAGCTGCTACTCATCATACCAACTAGAAATCTTGTCCAAGTGATCATCCTCCTACAGCTGCTCAACGACCATACCTTTTCTTGCACCCCAGCGTCATCAGCAAACAACCAAAGATGACCGCTCACACTGGCCTCTAGATCATTTATGTACATAGAACTTATTTCGTATGCACGTGCCTTCATTAACAGACTGTAGTGGTGCAAATGCTTACCGGAACTGTAGGAGTCTGCCTGTTGCTCAAAATGGTTCAAATGGCTCTAAGCACTATGGCACTTAACATCTGAGGTCATCAGTCCCCTAGAACTTAGAACTACTTAAACCTAACTAACTTAAGGACATCACACACATCCATGCCCGAGGCAGGATTCGAACCTGTGACCGTAGCAGCAGCGGGGTTCCGGACTGAAGCACCTAGAACCGCTCGGCCACAGCGGTCCTCAGTCTGCCTCTTTCCCTCCGTCCATAGTACGCAGGATGTCATATGAGAAAGGGGCAATCTAAGTTTTGTACGACCGATGCTTTCTAATACTGTCTTGTTTCGTGGACACAAGTTTTTCGTCTCAAGGAAATTTATTGTATTTGAAATGAGAATTATACAGCAAACCGATGTTAAGGATATTGGTCTGTAATTTTGAGGTTCCGTTCTTTTGCCCTTCTGATATACAGGAGTCACTCGAGCTTTTTCCAAGTCACTTGGAACTTTGCACTGGGCAGGAGATTCACGATAAATAAAAGCTAAGTAAGAGGGCAGTGCCTTAGAGTACTCTTTGTATACCGGAGTCAATCCGGACCTGGAGACTTAGCTGCTTTCATCTCTTTCAGTAGGCAGATGAAGGAACACGAGGAGTAGGAGACCTCACCTACGTCTTCCTCTTACTTCTGAAACTGTCTTTCTTTTTTTGTTTGTGAGAATTTTTGGTGTCCCTTTTCTGCCTGCGCCTTTGACAGTGGTCTGTCTCGACGCGCAGCCTCGATACGGCCCTGCATGTGCCACTATGGCATTAGTGTAACGCGAGTACCTCCTCCATGGTAAAAGTGGAACAACCGTAGTCAACTGCCGTGCACAGCTGTTAACCGAGAGATGGCTGGCCGTTGATTACAGTCGATAGACGGACCACAGAGCGGAAAACCACCCACAGTTATATGCAGCGCAGCTGGTCCATCCATAACCATCTCCTCCGTACTGGGTAAAGAAGCCAAATGTGTACTTTTAATGAGAAAATGCACCGCCCATCGGTCGCGAATTATAAGGTTTTAGGAACACTCTACGAAACAGTGTACTTTTGTGAGCCTTAAGATCAATTGACGTCCTACTCGGGGCAGATGGATCACTACGGTACGAAATGTGCATACCTTTGACCTTGAACTGCGCATTGTCTATTTCAGCTGTTCATTCCGAGCGATTTGGCGGAGTGGTTAACACGTGGGAATGCCCTTGGGACCATTTTCATTCATTGTTACTGCAAGTAAATTTCCAAAAATTATCCAAAATAATCTTAAGAATCCTTTAATTTTTTAATTAATGAAAATTCTTCAAGGTCGCCATCAGCTTTACACAGGTTCGTTTATTAGGCATCACACCGTTACAGGTTCACCTTCAGGTGATTTTCTGTGGTGATAAAATACTGGTAACACACAGAGTATAATAGGCAGGTTCTTACTCAGAACGTTTCACTTTATGAATCAGAAAGAATGTACAATATCCCAATGTTCAAGTTGTAAACTGATTAATTGCATAACATCTTAATAGGTTAAAAGTAACGTGTTCCTTTTTAGAGCTACTATACATTATGTATTATCAGAATTTTACAAAAACATTTTTTGTATTCGGCACACATTATCACCTAAAGACGCACTTATTTGGGTGTGAAACCGGTTGTGTTACTAGTAAAGGACTCTGTATACAGTTAATACGCCATTGAAGAATTTTCATTCTCTTTAAAAATATTTAAAGGATTTTTAAGATTACTTTGTACAGTTTTTGGAAAATTCCTGCGAGTAACTATGTATAATCTAAAGTGTGGTTGCCCCAATTACAAAATAGTCATCTTAATAAAGTTTTAGCGCGATTGTCCCTAAATCGATTACAGTGACTGCCGGCATGGTTCCCGTAAAAATTATACGATCAATCTCTTCAACAGCCTTCCCGTATCCTAATATGTGATCTTTCGTAACGTAGTCCGCCGGCCGGTGAAGCCGAGCGGTTCTAGGAACTTCAGTCTGGAACCGCGCGACCGTTACGGACGCAGGTTCGAATCCTGCCTCCGGCATGGATGTGTGTGATGTCCTTGTGTTAGTTAGGTTTAAGTAGTTCTAAGTACTACGGGACTGATGACCTCAGATGTTAAGTCCCATAGTGCTCAGAGCCATTTTGAACCATTACGTAACGTAGTCCTCTACAAGACTGTACGCTTGCTCATCTGTGCACACTTGCTGAATGCAGAATGACTCCAGTCTTACAAACTGTGTAAACGTGGTAGTCAATGAAACATGCTGATCTATAATATGATGAAATTGAAATATGACATATAGTTTTCCGCTTTATAAGCAGCTGTGAGACTGAACCTCGTAAGAACAGGTTCACTTAAGCATCTAGAACTTGATGAATGAAGGATTCTCAGAACAATAATGGCATCTCGAAGGAGGTGAACTACTGAAGAGTGAACCAAGAAATATACAACCAGATAAAGAGAATTTAGTACTCTGTCAATAGAAGAACGATCATCTTCTTCGGACACGTCCTTGGAATGCCTCAGGCGGAGGTTGGCGCATCAGATGATGGAGTTTCTTGTGAATAAGAGAACCAAAGTACTCTGGATCAAATTAGTGTAAACGTTTCTGGAGGAAATACTAAAAACAGAAATTTTCGTCACATGTCTGTGGACAAGCTTCACTCGGTTTGAAAAAAAATATAAAAAGCGACGTCTCGACAGTTGAAATAAGAAACATACTAATTACAGGAATAGGGGAAAGAAATACAGTAGAAGAAGAATGGATAACTTTGAGGGATGAAGTAGTGAGGGCAGCAGAGGATCAAGTAGGTAAAAAGACGAGGGCTAGTAGAAATCCTTGGGTAACAGAAGAGATACTGAATTTAACTGATGAAAGGAGAAAATACAAAAATGCGGTAAGTGAAGCAGGCAAAAAGCAATACAAACGTCTCAAAAATGAGATCGACAGGAAGTGCAAAATGGCTAAGCAGGGATGGCTAGAGGACAAATGTAGGGATGCAGAGGCTTATCTCACGAGGGGTAAGATAGATACTGCCTACAGGAAAATTAGACAGACCTTTGGGGAAAAGAGAACCACTTACATGAATATCAAGAGCTCAGATGGAAACCCAGTTCTAAGCAAAGAAGGGAAAGCAGAAAGTTGGAAGGAGAATATAGAGGGTCTATACAGGGGCGATGTTCTTGACGACAATATTATGGAAATGGAAGAGGAGGTAGATGGAGAAGAAATGGGAGATAAGATACTGCGTGAAGAGTTTGACAGAGACTGAAAGACCTAAGTCGAAACAAGGCCCCGGGAGTAGACAACATTCCATTAGAACTACTGACAGCCTTGGGAGAGCCAGTCCTGACAAAACTCTACCATCTGGTGAGCAAGATGTATGAGACAGGCGAAATTCCCTCATACTTCAAGAAAAATATAATAATTCCAATCCCAAAGAAAGAGGGTGTTGACAGATGTGAAAATTACCGAACTATTAGTTTAATAAGTCACAGCTGCAAAATACTAACTCGAATTCTTTACAGACGAATGGAAAAACTGATAGAAGCAGACCTCGGGGAAGATCAGTTTAGATTCCGTAGAAATATTGGAACACGTGGGGCAATAGTGACCTTGCGACTTACCTTAGAAGAAAGATTAAGGAAAGGCAAACCTACGTTTCTAGCACTTGTAGACTTAGAGAAAGATTTTGACAATGTTGACTGGAATACTCTCTTTCAAACTCTGAAGGTGGTAGGGGTAAAATACAGGGAGCGAAAGGCTATTTACAATTTGTACAGAAAGCAGACGGCAGTTATAAGAGTCGAGGGACATGAAAGAGAAGCAGTGGTTGGGAAGGGAGAGAGACAGTGTGGGGCGGTGGGTCGAATAGTTGTTAATGTTCCTTTCATTTATTTAATGATGTTGTTTGCCGTTCTCAACACTGGCTCTCTAACTACAATATTGGCAACGAGAAAGTGATTAGCAAAACGTGAAGCCTATAATCAGAATTCCTAGTGCCCACTTCATCTGAGAAATACATTTATAGCTACAGCTTATAGCTCTGAGGAATTACGAGATTGTCTCGGATTCATAATCAAAAACCATTCTCTCTAAAATGTTCACTACTATTCTGAAAGTCACAGACCAAAAAGTATCCACACAATCCAACTACCAGGGCAGTTTAGAGTCTAATGCACTGATACAACTATAACTGTTCAAATTAAATGTTTAAGTGAATGCTCGCCATAATTTGATGATAATGTTCATCAAACGCCACGCTAATAATAGTAGAATGTCTGTCCTGCGGCGGCACGTGAAAATACGACATACGCAAACTAAATATAGATCATTAACGTCATCCCAAAATTAATACTTCACTCGAAAACGATTTCATGGTTACGCGTATCCCGAGTAACTTATTACTACATCCGAGGCTGTTTATATCAACGATACCGACGCGACGCGACTCCCAGCACAGGTGGTGCGCTAATCAGCGTCTGAAGAGATCTGGGGCCTTCTTTTTCTCGCGCAGCGTTCTTACATATAAAGCCGCGGTGCGGACGGCTAAGGGAACGCCTGATCAAATCTGCTCTCCCGACTAGCCGCTGGGCTAGTAATGCACCACTTTATCGAATAAATCATTGCTTCCTTTCCTGATGGCCGATGAAGCTTTCAATTTAATTGTGCAATCAGCACACAAGTAAGTAATCATAATAAAAGTCTGACGTGGCTAAGTCAAATATTTTGGGCAAGAGAATTAATTTAATTACACTACATGCAGTATATGAGCTCTGAACTTGCTCTTTGGAGATACGCTATAGCTATAGTTTTATAGTTATTCTGTTGAAACTTCTTACATTTTTATGATTATAGCGGATGTCCCTTCTACTGAAATTTAAACATCCTAGCTTTATTTATTCGCCTACTTAATCTATCGTGCTTCCTTAATTTCTAAGACAAAAACCAGAAAATCATGAATTTCAACTAAAATTTTAATTTGTGAGATCCAGAATACTGTTTCTACTAAATTATTATGCAAAAGGAATCTAAATATAAATTTTATAAGTTTCTAGCTCTTTTCTGCTGCGCCAATGATTTTTACAGAAAAACATCCAAATTTCGAAAATGGTTAAAGTTATTGATTTTGTATTACTTCTGACATGCTAGAAACGTTTCAGGTTATTTACTTCATTTTAAAGTATTGCGCAATATTTATGACGTCAGAGCTAGTTACAGCGGACTAGGCTGCCACACAATGGAAAGACTGATGTGAATTTTACAAGGTGCGAGTATGCTGCTTCCCTACATCACCCTCTACATAATTTTTTTGAATGTAAATGAATAAAAATTAATTACGAAAAGGGAAGCAAGAGTACAGCTTAACTCCCTATGAAAATTAAATTTGAAATGTAAACATATAGAAATATTAAAAGAAAACTTATTACTTAAACTGCTGGCATGTTCACTGCCTCTTAAACAACATTGTCACTCAAAATTTAAGCAAAATCAATGAAACACTTTGGCATACATATTGCCTTAGACAAACAAATAAAAATATGTAAAATTATGAAAATCTTAAATCCATTAAATTGTCTGTAAATATTTTTACATACACAAATTCAAAGAAAATAACACGGTTATTCCATATATATAAATAGATAATTATATCTTAGCAGTCTTTTCTAAACCTGAAAGAAAATTTCACAAATCATGACAATTTCATTTTTACACACATGGTTGTAGCCGCTTTGGCGTTCTACACTTCCATTCAAAACACAAGGGTAGAGGAGGGGAAGTTGCTATGGTGTTCATCCTTCACGTTCACTCTAAATTACATGGGGAAAGGGGAGGGGCCACTGAGAGTTGTGTCCAAGTCACTCCACACTTTCACGCAGCTACCAGGCTGCCATTGTCTGGTTTGTCCTGTAGAACAAACAAAAAGACTGCCTCAGACTCTGTTCACTTAAAATCTAAAGGTGGGTCAGAATGAAATGGGGGTATATATACATTTTATCTTTCAATATGTTACTGGAACAAAGTTAACAGAACTTTTTCAATTTTACTCTTGCGGTTACTTAACTGTCATAAAATCGGTAAACAACTGGCTCAAAAAGTCCTTAGTCACGTATAGAGAAAATTTATGCTCAAGGCATACAATCATGAATCCTATTTAATCTCAATTTATTATTTCTGGGCCAGATCACTGAACCAATGTTCGGTACATTCTTGATACATTTGTATTTTATTTACTCAGCTGACTCATCTTAGATTACCTTATTCTTAGAGATAGCATGAGTATATTTGATTAGTAGTTGTCTTCTCAGCTTCTTTGTACATGTGAGTAACTTGTGGTAATAGTATAGTTCTGAGTGTTCAAAACACACTACATTTAGTTGACTACTAAATCTACTTATTGGTCTTCTGCTGCTGTGTCAGTTCCACATCTGCAATTATGTACTTACTTACTTTGCTAGTGTATGAACTTAAGTAATACTCACTCAATTAAAATTTAAAGCATAGGATAGCACATTTATTTCATATCTATAGTGTATTGCAGCTGATCAGTTTGCTCACGTGGCAATCCATTTCCACTCGATCGGACGCTGAAACCACAGGTAGTCTCTCTCGACCTACCACTAAAGCGCATCAAGTAATTATGGACGAGCGTAATGCTAAATTCCTTAAACCTATAGGACACCATGAGCTGCTCTGTCTCAACTAACTTAAGGGTACCTATGGTCGCATTCACGCCTCCAACTCATAACCTCAATACATGTAGGTGTGTCACCGCACACCCAACACCAAAATAATGGCCAGCTCCAACCTTATAAATACTACAGGGATGTGTCCTTCACTTCTCAACCACAACCGCTACTCAATTCTATTACACTGCCATTCCTTGCTACACAAAGTGAGTTCATTTTTACAACTTATCTGTCTATTTTTCATAACACTAAGCAATCTATCTTACTATTTATTAGTTAGCTCTAATGCATACAAAGGTCTCATTGCCACTTCAGATCCTGCTTATAAACGAACTCGTATATCTTTTTTAAATATTATTGTGGGACCATTTCCAAAAAAACAACACTTTGTATTTAAAATATTACCAGGGTTCTATACATACTTGTTACTCAAATACATTTGTATCTTAATTACGTCGGACTTCTCTATGGTTTTTGTCATTGTTAGGTTTGTCACATTAGGTATTTTCTTCACTAATCGGAGGGTAGAATGGTTACAGAACTCATGGCTTGATAGCCATGACAGAAAATTTTAGTATTGCAAAGAAGGAGTCGAAACTTTGGTAGATAGTAAAGATGAAGAATGAGTGAGACCTGAAAAGGAAAGAATACCTCACACAGCTGGGACAGCACAACTGCCACACTGTGTAGAGGTTACATAACAACCTCCTCCCTACAGAATTCATTAGTTTATTATTGGCTTGATAACCATAACGGAAAATTTAATGTGTTGGAAAGAAGAGGTCAAAATTTTAGGTGGATAGAAAAGATGAAGAGAGAGTGGGTTCTGAAATGGGAAAGAAGATCTCACACAGATGGGACCGCACAGCTGCCACACTGTGTAGAGGTTACAGAGAAACTTTCTCCCTACAGAATTCATTAGTTTATTATTGGCTTGATGACCATAACGGAAAATTTAATGTGCTGGCAAGAAGAGGTCGAAATTTTAGGTGGACAGAAAAGATTAAGAGAGAGTGAAATCTGAAATGGGAAAGAAGATCTCACACAGCTGGGACTGCACAGCTGCCACACTGTGTAGAGGTTACAGAACAACCTCCTCCTTACAGAACTCGTATAGGCAGCTCCCACGTTTCATCATTAGTTACTACATATTTATCAATAAAAGGTACCGTAATTACTCCAGTTATTGGCAAGACCAATTTTAACTGGCTTCTTTCAAAGTCAACAACACTCTGATATTTCGACAAGAAATCTATGCCAATTAAAACCTCAATAATGAAATTGTTTACAATTAACCATGGATGATCAATTAAATTACCATTAATATCAAAGGGCAGTAAAGCTTCTTGCTTTACCGTTTTTGACACCTTGCCCGTAGCACCAATTATTCTTAGTCCTGATACCCTCATTACGGTAAGCTTGTCTTTACTAGGTAATGCATCAAAGAAGGACTGAGATATCGCACTCACCTTACTTCCACTGTCTAAGAGACAACGTACATTGATACCCAACATATTCACTATTATTATAGGGTGGCTTATTCTAGTTTGTACAGGTGGTTCCTCAAACTCATCCATAGTTCCTTTTGGATTTGTCTCCTAAAGTGATCGACATCTGCCTTCATTAGATTTAGGTCAAAGTGTGTAGGGGTTTCCTGAATTACATTTTCAGCTGCCTTTTCCAGTCGCTCTATTAATTTTAAATCGAAACACCGCAAGACTTCATTACATTTAGTTTGCTGAACATGACCCAAATTACTGTAGTCTGAGCAATTCTGCGCCTCCAGACCGGGCATAACACTAGTAACAGCTAAACCACTTTCACTATTATCGTCGGGTTCCTTCTCAAGTGACAACTGGTCACAGCTACTGGGTTCATCGACCCCCAACGGGCTACCCTCTACATTCTCATTTACCTCCTGTGCTAAATCTATTAGTACAGTATCAACATATTGCACAGGCACTTTAGATAAGAGCACATTATCCTTATCGTAAATATAAGCATGAATTTCTTCTGCTTCTTCACCTGAAAATTCAGTATTTTGTAGCTCTTCCCTACCGTTACACTGCTGCGCCTTCTCTTTCTCTTCCCACTTAGAAAGCGTCTCTAACATGGTCTCTATTAAATACTGTGAGTGATCTGATATTTCTGCTGTATCCTTAGATGCTACCGACCCCTCATCCACATGTTCAGTCTGAGTATTCTGATCTGTCTTACCAATTACAGTAAATACTGGCTTAGGAAAAGTAACCGCCTGGTGAGCTCCAGTGTCCTCATAGACGGGAACTAGTTTTCCTGCCTCGGCCTAGTACTGTTTCCTTTATTTCCATTATAGTTAACTGGCACAGCATTGCTTTCCGCACTGTTGTTTACCTGCATAATTTTGTTCGGAACAAAATTGCAATCATTTGGATGCCATTGTTGGTTCTGATAATAATTTCTCCAATTCCTTCCTCTCTTAGGATGGCGAACACCTACTGTTCTGATGTTTACATTGCCATTCTGCTCGTTCTTAAAATTACTACTAGTGTTATTAGCACTTCTGTTATTACGTGCTTGCTCCTCATAGGCAGCAACACGCTCTACACGTTCCAAATACCCAATGAAACGATCCAGATTGTCTCCAGGGGCAGATATAATTCTAGTTTGAAATACCATGGCAGTTTGGCTTCAAGACCTAGTATTATCATTTCAGGTTTCAGCTTTTCCGTCAAATGTAACAAACGTCAAATCCATGACCTAGCAAACTCTTTAATAGATTCCTTGCCTGCATTGAAGCGTTTTCCACTCCAAAATTCTCTCAACACTTCATTTTGCTTACTTCTAGACCAATACTCATTAATGAAAGTTGTTTTAAACTCCGCTAATGTTTTACACTTCAACATACCATCAGCTGACCAACGCATGGAGTCACCTGCTAAATGGCTTCTAATAAATGAGATTTTCTCTCTTTCAGACCAAGTTGGTGGAATCACATCTTCAAAATCGTTCCAGAAATCTATCGGGTGGATATTTTTATCTGGATCGAACCGCAAGAACTGCCGACATCCGATAAATGCGGCGTTTGCAGCTATGACTTGTTGCATACTACCATTACCAGAGGTTACTGAAGCTACTTTACTATGAATGTTAGCAATGTTAGTACTAATATTTTCTACTCTCATTTCAACATTATCTACTCTTTGCGCAATATGAGTAGTATCAGTTTTGATTGCATCTACTTCTGCTTGACATATGTTTACTTTGATATTAACACCTTTAAACCTATCTGAGCACACTTCAGATTCCGCCTCGATCTTTTCCCTTAACTTGTGCTCCAGATTCGCATCTTCCATTTGGAAGTCTTTGCGAACCTCAGCAACTTCGGATTTTAATGTCTTATATATTTCAGAAAATTGTTGAGCAACCTTTTTCTTAATATCCTCATGATTGTAATCAATTTTAAAATTCAAACTGTCCAGATCCTCTTTCAACTTATTGCAACCAGCCTTGAAGGTATTGTCCATTACCTCCAATCGTTTATTAAAATTAGTTTGGCTGGCCACAATCTCATACTTTCATTCAGCATTACTGGTAGCTATTGCTTGTAATATAACATTTAAATCAATAACCCCAGTATCTTTGGGTTGCTCACTAGCTGGTTTTTTATCACACTCAGGGGACGAAAAACTAGCTCCAACACCAGAATCATCAAAACGAAATGAAACATCTGATTGATCAGTCATTTCTAACTTATCGTTTTTAAACTCTACCACCTCTGATGACTGTTTCGTTTTTAATTCATCAGACAAACTATCATCCAATAATTTAACAATTTCTGATTTCTGCTTTACTACAGGGGTCTCTATTATTGAATCATTGCCCCTTTTCACACTACTGTCAGGAGACAATACTTCATATTTCACTTTAACATTACTATTTTCATGCTTATTTACACTTGAACCGTTGTCTGGATTTACAGTTCCCTCAACAGACATAGGTTCTGATTTAAGTTTAACCTCGGTTTCTTCTGGCAGTTCCATTTCCGACAGTCTTTTAGTGCAGGTTAGTAAAAGTTTTAACAGCTTTTCACTTAACTTAGTTCCTTCTGCACGACGTATGGCGTTGCCTACGCGGTGTACCAGGATTACTGATGCGACGCAGCACATTGAACTGCAGACGGCACTCCGATGGCTGTTGTGTGTTTGCGTGGCCCGCAACTGCAGGCGCGGCTCCGGCTGCTCCGGCGGACGACTGTGATGAGGCGAAACTGGCTTCTCGCGATGCAGGCAGCGCCGCTAGACTCAGTGCCAGCTCCTTCAATCCACATGCGTTGTTAATGCAATTGCGTCGTCCACATGCACACGGAACACTTTCACTGTTGTATTACTCAGTTGCGTGACGCATTTCACTCCCAAATCTGAATATTTAAAATCACTTTCACTTTTACTCAGTTTATTTCCCGGCCGATGCACCATATGTGGGGCGGTGGGTGGAATAGTTGTTAATGTTCCTCTTATTTATTTAATGCTGTTGTTTGCCGTTCTCAACACTGGCTCTCTTAACTACAATATTGGCAACCAGAAAGTGATTAGCAAAACGTGAAGTCTGTAATTAGAATTCCTAGTGCCCACTTCATCTGAGAAATACATTTATAGCTACAGCTTATAGCTCTGAGGAATTACGAGATTGTCTGGGATTCATAATCAAAAACCATTCTCTCTAAAATGTTCACTATATTCTGAAAGTCACAGACCAAAAAGTATCCACACAATCCAACTACCAGGGCAGTTCAGAGTCTAATGCACTGATACAACTATAACTGTTCAAATTAAAAGTTTAAGTGAATGCTCGCCATAATTTGATGATAATGTTCATCAAACGAAACGCTAATAATAGTAGAATGTCTGTCCTGCGGCGGCATGGGAAAATACGACATACGCAAACTAAAGATAGATCATAAACATCATCCCAAAATTAATACTTCACTCGAAAACGATTTCATGGTTATGCGTATCCCGAGTAACTTATTACTGCATCCGAGGCTGTTTATATCAACGATATATCGCCTACTTAATCTATCTTGCTTCCTTAATTTCTAAGACAAAAACCAGAAAATCATGAATTTCCACTAAAATTTTAATTTGTGAGATCCAGAATACTGTATCAACTAAATTTTTATGCAAAAGGAATCTAAATATAAATTTTTAAGTTTCTAGCTCTTTTCTGCTGCGCCAATGATTTTTACAGAAAAACATCCAAATTTCGAAAATGGTTCAAGTTATTGAACTGATATCCAACACATATTGATTTTGTATTACTCCTGACATGCTAGAAACGTTTCAGGTTATTTACTTCATTTTAAAGTATTGCGCAATATTTATGACGTCAGAGCTCGTTACAGCGGACTACGCTGGCACAAAATGGAAAGACTGATGTGAATTTTATAAGGCGTGAGTATGCTGCTTCCCTACAACAGGGTTGTAGCCTATCCCCGATGCTATCAATCTCTATATTGAGCAAGCAGTAAAGGAAACAAAAGAAAAATTCGAATTAGGTAGTAAAATCCATGGAGAAGAAATAAAAACCTTGAGGTTCGCCGATGACATTGTAAATCTGTCAGAGACAGCAAAGGACTTGGAAGAGCAGTTGAACGGTTTGGACAGTGTCTTGAAAGGAGGATATAAGATGAACATCAACAAAAGCATAACGAGGATAATGGAATGCAGTCGAATTAAGTCGGGTGATGCTTAGAGAATTAGATTAGGAAATGAGACACGAAAGTAGTAAAGGAGTTTCGCTACTTGGGGAGCAAAATAACTGATGATGGTTGAAGTAGAGAGGATATAAAATGTAGACTGGCAATGGCAAGGAAAGCGTTTCTGAAGAAGAGAAATTTGTTAACATCGAGTATAGATTTAAGTGTCAGGAAGTCGTTTCTGAAAGTATTTGTATGGAGTGCAGCCATGTATGGAAGTGAAACATGGACGATAAATAGTTTTGACAGAAGAGAGTAGAAGCTTTCTAAATGTGGTGCTACAGAAGAATGCTGAAGATTAGATGGGTAGATCACGTAACTAATGAAGAGGTATTGAATAGAATAGGGGAGCAGAGCATTTCGTGGCACAACTTGACAAGAAGAAGTGACCGGTTGGTAGGGCATGTTCTGAGGCATCAAGGGATCACCAATTTAGTACTGGAGGGCAGCGTGGAGGGTAAAAATCGTAGAGGGAGACCACGAGATGAATACACTAAGCAGATTCAGATGGATGTAGGTTGCAGTAGGTAGTGGGAGATGTAGAAGCTTGTACAGGATAGAATAGCATGGAGAGCTGCATCAAACCAGCTCAGGACTGAAGACCACAATAACAACAATAACTAATGACACTCAAAGACGTGTGAATGAAGCGAAGACTGTCAATTAAACAACGGAACCCTAACCAAGAAGTAATTAATTTGATTTCGGAATCTGAGGAAGGGACAATGGCTTTCTGTACCTCAGCATTTGAGTAGTTGGAGAATTGGTCTATTTCCCTCACACAACGCCACTATGGAAAGAGTACTTTCGCTGATGTCGCCCCAGTCTACTGATGAAATAGCTCGACTACGACTAGGAATTGTGGGATTGGATAACATCGGGGAGGGGCTACAGCCCAGTAACACTCCCTTCCCGACCACTGCTTCCCTTTCATGCACTTGGACTCCTATAACTGCCATCTGGTTTCTGTACAAATTGTAAATAGCCTTTCGCTCCCGGTATTTTACCCCTGCCACCTTTAGAATTTGAAAGAGAGTATTCCAGTCAACATTGTCAAAAGCTTTCTGTAAGTCTACAAATTGTTGGGCGGCGGGTGGAATTTTTGTTGTTAAAAATGTTCCTATTATTTAGAATGTTATTTATGCTGTCTTTCGCTAGAAAGTTTCTAGCAAAATGCTAGAAACGTAGGTTTGCCTTTCCTTAATCTTTCTTCTAAGGTAAGTCGCAAGGTCACTATGGCCTCACGTGTTCCAATATTTTTACGGAATCCAAACTGATCTTCCCCGAGGTCGGCTTCTACCAGAATTTCAATTCGTCTGTAAAGATTTCGCGTTAGTATTTTGCAGCTGTGGCTTATTAAACTGATAGTTCGGTAATTTTTACATCTGTCAACACCTGCTTTCTTTGGGACTGGAATTATTATATTCCATCAGTGCCGATAGAGAGTGCGGCGAATTTTCAGCCAGGTTTCCGGATACTTTTGATCACATAATGTTTACGTAGAAGGAAGCAATATATTGGTTGACTCTTCTTGGAACGTATATTCTCGGAATTTTAAGAGTAAACCGCAGCTTGATGCACCTCGTCTCTCTTGAAGCATCTGGCACTAGTGGGGATGAGCACTTCTGTATCACTTCTGTGCTTATGAAACAATTCGTAATCGAGTGTATTCGCACCTAGATTTCGGGTGCGACAAATTGATTGATAACTTTTTTATGTGAACAACTAGGTTTTGCTTTAAATGGGCAGCAAAATGAATTTGTAAGAAAACTTCTGAATTCATAGGAAAACTTTCACATGAAAAGAGGCCGTGTAATGAAAAAGAAAATAAATAATGGCCAAATGAATATAAGCAATAGCTCACTGATCATGTCAGATTCTAAGACAATAACAAACGTAAATTTGAAGCATAAATGACTAAATAATTAATGAATACTCCCTCTCTCTCTCTCTCTCTCTCCCTCTCTCTCTCTCTCTCACTCTCTCTCTCCCTCACACACACACACACACACACACACACAAATCGACGGCCAGGATGGCCGAGCGGTTCTACGCGCTTCAGTCTGGAGACGCGCGACCGCTACGGTCGCAGGTTCGAATCCCACCCCGGGCATGGATCTGTGTGATGTCCTTAGGTTAGTTAGGTTTAAGTAGTTCTAAGGTATAGGGGACTGATGACCTCAGAAGTTAAGTCCCATAGTGCTCAGAGCCATTTGAACACACAAATCAAATGAACAAATATCAAACCACACATACACAACCCAAACAAAATACGAAAGCGAAACTCAGTGCGACAGTTGGCAACACTACACACTGTATGCAGTGAAAACTGCACGTGAAATATTGCAATAAATTCGGGTTTAAAAAAGCCTGAAATCGGTGATCTGGAGCACATATTCAGGACGACGTGCACGGGTAAACAACGTAAGAAATCATAATTAACAATGAACGATAATCTATACTCACGAAAATTGTGTTGCAAAAGTTATTTCTAACCTGAGAAACAAGACGACCACGTGAAGAAACGTAACTTAGTAACATACATTGAGGTGATAAAGGTCATGGGATACTTCCTAATATATTGTCACTCCTCCTTTTGTCCGGCTTACTGCAGCAGTTCGACGTGGGGTGGACTCAACAGCCTGTTGGAAGTCACCTGCAGAAATATTCAGCCATACTGCCTCTATAGCCGTCCATAAATGCGAAATTGTTGCCGGAGCAGGCTTTCGTGCTTCTCGATTATGTTCAGTAAATGTTCGATGGGATTCATATCGGCACATCTCGGTGGCCAAACTATTTGGTCTAACTAATCTTCGTTGATCCATTATGGACCGTGGGACAACGGCTGGCATGAACTTCTTGATGCAATAACTTACCAACAACCATATGTATTGTAGAAATTTATTTTATTTCATGAACTTCTATGTGCAACCAGTTTCGGCATTACATTGATGCCATCTTCAGGCCCCTATACAATGAGTAGAACAAATGTGCTATTATAAAAAATATATAACATACGTCAACAATTGACAGGTACCATGTTAACTATGTAAGTGGCTCAAAAAGACATATTTTACATCATTAAAACTATATATAACATTAGGGCAAATATGCTTTTGCCTGTGTCATGCTGTTGTTAATAGTTTTCACTGTTTTACCCGAATAAAGCATGATATATGAACATACGTATACGCTATTATTCATAAATTCATACAACACAGTTGTAATAGGTCATGCAATACATCAAATGTACTGCATACAATCATATGTCCAGTGGAACAGTGGAAGGACTTTTTTATAATTAACTAATATAAATAAACAATAAAATAAATTAAATTAGAAGAAAATGTGACATAACCATGTCAGAATACATAAGTTACATATGTGTAGTCTAGGTGCGGTAAGACAAATAGCTGCCGCAATGTTACCGATAAAAAGCAGAATAGAGTTTGTCTTAAAACCCAATTGCATTCACGAATTAAACCAATGCAATCGTACTATAAAATCATCAAACACCTGGTCATCGTAGGCACTTCATTAGGACCCATATGTAAGACTACCCCACACTGTGCTGAGTGGATTAATAGAAACGCCAGTAGCTGCCTCATATAGTCACAGTTACAAAGAAGATTCTCAATCTCTGTATATCAAAAAATGTCTATCTCCCTACAGATAAGTCCTATACAATTATGTACGATTATACCAAGTGAAATCGACTGAATAAAAAGGAAAGGAAGAAAAAGAAAAATATAGGAGGCCGCCTATATGTTGAACATAGCCAAAATGAAATGTATACCATCCATAAGACTAAGGGTACCACCTACAAATCATTCTCAAGGTTGCATTAAGGCCGGGTGTAGTAGCGTATGAGATGACCATCAGGATCTTAAGTACATCATCCAGTGTCATATTCTGTCTAATGACCTTAATTTGGTCGAACTGTTCAGAATGTTCTTATAACCAATCGCGAACAATTGCGACTGGGTGGCATGGCGCACTGTCATTCAAAACCACTGAACAGTTGTTTGGGAACACTAAGTCCATGAATGGCCGCAAATGGACTCCAAGCAGCCGAACATCCAAAGGACGCAGTCCGTTCCATGTAAATACAGCCCACACTATTAAGGAGACAACACCAGTTTGCACAGTGCGTTGATGACAACTTGGGCCCGTGGCTTCGTGGAATCTGCACCACATTCGAAAGCTACCATCAGCTCTTAGCACATGAAACTCTCATCTGACCAGGCCACGGTTTTCCAGTCCTGCAGGGACCAAGCGATATTGTGACGAGACCAGCAGAGGCGTTGCACGCGATGTCATGCTGTAAGCAAAGGTACTCGTGTCGGTCGTCTGCTGCTTCGCCCATTAAAGCCGAATTTCGCAGCACTGTCCTAACAGGTACGTTTGTCGTACGTCCCACGTTGATTTCTACGGTTATTTCATGCAGTGTTGCTTGTCTGTTAGCACTGACAACTCTGCGGAGGCGCTGCTGCTCTGAGTCGCTAGGTGAAGGTCGTCGGCCATTGAGTTGTCTGTGAGAAGAGTTAATTCCTGAAATGAGGCATTTTCGGCACAGTATCGACACTGCGGATCTCGGGGTATTGAATTCCATAATGATTTCTGTAACGGACTGACTCTTGCGTCTATCTCCAACAACCATTCCGCGTTCAAGTCTGTTAATACCCCTGGTGCGGCCGTAACGACGTGGGATACCTCTTCGCATGAATCACTTGAGTGCAAATGACAGCTCTGCCAACGCATTGCCCTTTTATACCTTGTGTACGCGATAATACCGCAATCTGTATATGGGCTATCCCATGACTTAGCGGCTCCCCCCGTCGGAGGTTCGAGTCCTTCCTCGGGCAGGGGTGTGTGTGTTGTCCTAAGCGTAAGTTAGTTTAAGTTAGATTAAGTCGTACTCAACTGGGGAGCTAGAAACGACGGAGAGGCTTCGTCCCGCCGTACCCCTCAGTGGTTCGCAACCCCACAACAGGCCAAAGAAGTACACTCACCCATCCTCCGCGCCACACCGAACCCAGGGATATTTTGTCGTTCGGCTCCCAGTGGATCCCCTCCCCCTCCCCCCCCACCCCCCACCCCCCCGGGAATGTCTCATACCAGACGAGTGTAACTCCAAATGTTTGCATGGTAGAATAATTATGGTGTACGCGTACGTGGAAACGGTGTTTGCGCAGCAATCGCCGACACAGTGTAACTGAAGCGGAATAAGGAGAACCAGTCCGCATTCGCCGAATAGATGGAAAACCGCCTAAAAACCATTCACAGGCTGGCAGGCACACCGGACCTCGACACGAATTCGCTCGGCGGATTCATGCCGGGCACCCTGCACGCCTTTCCGCACGGGAAGCAGCGCGTCAGACCGCGCGGCTAGCCGGGCGTGCTTTCATACACACACACACACACACACACACATACTTCCGTGCATTTTTGTATGGTTTGTATTAACCAATTACACTAGCCCCTCTCCTCACGTTCGGTCTGTGGAATGGGCTCGCCAGTATTTGATGTGGTTTACGAAATATATCCAGCTGTAACGTTAGGTGACTCACCACATATATATATATATATATATATATATATATATACACTCCTGGAAATGGAAAAAAGAACACATTGACACCGGTGTGTCAGACCCACCATACTTGCTCCGGACACTGCGAGAGGGCTGTACAAGCAATGATCACACGCACGGCACAGCGGACACACCAGGAACCGCGGTGTTGGCCGTCGAATGGCGCTAGCTGCGCGGCATTTGTGCACCGCCGCCGTCAGTGTCAGCCAGTTTGCCGTGGCATACGGAGCTCCATCGCAGTCTTTAACACTGGTAGCATGCCGCGACAGCGTGGACGTGAACCGTATGTGCAGTTGACGGACGTTGATCGTATAGTGGGCATGCGGGAGGCCGGGTGGACGTACCGCCGAATTGCTCAACACGTGGGGCGTGAGGCCTCCACAGTACATCGATGTTGTCGCCAGTGGTCGGCGGAAGGTGCACGTGCCCGTCGACCTGGGACCGGACCGCAGCGACGCACGGATGCACGCCAAGACCGTAGGATCCTACGCAGTGCCGTAGGGGACCGCACCGCCACTTCCCAGCAAATTAGGGACACTGTTGCTCCTGGGGTATCGGCGAGGACCATTCGCAACCGTCTCCATGAAGCTGGGCTACGGTCCCGCACACCGTTAGGCCGTCTTCCGCTCACGCCCCAACATCGTGCAGCCCGCCTCCAGTGGTGTCGCGACAGGCGTGAATGGAGGGACGAATGGAGACGTGTCGTCTTCAGCGATGAGAGTCGCTTCTGCCTTGGTGCCAATGATGGTCGTATGCGTGTTTGGCGCCGTGCAGGTGAGCGCCACAATCAGGACTGCATACGACCGAGGCACACAGGACCAACACCCGGCATCATGGTGTGGGGAGCGATCTCCTACACTGGCCGTACACCACTGGTGATCGTCGAGGGGACACTGAATAGTGCATGGTACATCCAAACCGTCATCGAACCCATCGTTCTACCATTCCTAGACCGGCAAGGGAACTTGCTGTTCCAACAGGACAATGCACGTCCGCATGTATCCCGTGCCACCCAACGTGCTCTAGAAGGTGTAAGTCAACTACCCTGGCCAGCAAGATCTCCGGATCTGTCCCCCATTGAGCATGTTTGGGACTGGATGAAGCGTCGTCTCACGCGGTCTGCACGTCCAGCACGAACGCTGGTCCAACCGAGGCGCCAGGTGGAAATGGCATGGCAAGCCGTTCCACAGGACTACATCCAGCATCTCTACGATCGTCTCCATGGGAGAATAGCAGCCTGCATTGCTGCGAAAGGTGGATATACACTGTACTAGTGCCGACATTGTGCATGCTCTGTTGCCTGTGTCTATGTGACTGTGGGTCTGTCAGTGTGATCATGTGATGTATCTGACCCCAGGAATGTGTCAATAAAGTTTCCCCTTCCTGGGACAATGAATTCACGGTGTTCTTATTTCAATTTCCAGGAGTATATATATATATATATATATATATATATATATATATATATATATATATATATGTGGTGAGTCACCTAACGTTACCGCTGGATATATTTCGTAAACCACATCAAATACTGGCGAGCCCATTCCACAGACCGAACGTGAGGAGTGGGGCTAGTGTAATTGGTTAATACAAACCATACAAAAATGCACGGAAGTATGTTTTTTAACACAAACCTACGTTTTTTTAAATGGAACCCCGTTACTTTTGTTAGCACATCTGAACATATAAACAAATACGTAATCAGTACCGTTTGTTGCATTGTAAAATGTTAATTACATCCGGAGATATTGTAACCTAAAGTTGACGCTTGAGTACCACTCCTCCGCTGTTCGATCGTGTGCATCGGAGAGCACCGAATTACGTAGGGATCCAAAGGGAACGGTGATGGACCTTAGGTACAGAAGAGACTGGAACAGCACATTACGCCCACGTGCTAACACCTTTTTATTGGTATTTTTCACTGACGCACATGTACATTACCATGAGGGGTGAGGTACACGTTCACACATGGTTTCCGTTTTCAATCACGGAGTGGAGTAGAGTGTGTCCCGACATGTCAGGCCAATAGATGTTCAATGTCGTGGCCATCATTTGCTGCACACAATTGCAATCTCTGGCGTAATGAATGTTGTACACGCCGCAGTACATCTGGTGTAATGTCGCCGCAGGCTGCCACAATAAGTTGTTTCATATCCTCTGGGGCTGTAGGCACATCACGGTCCACATTCTCCTTTAACGTACCCCACAGAAAGTACAGAGGTGTAAGATCAGGAGAACGGGCTGGCCAATTTATGCGCCCTCCACGTCCTATGAAACGCCCGTCGAACATCCTGTCAAGGGTCAGCCTAGTGTTAATTGCGGAATGTGCATGCTGATACCACATACGTCGACGCGTTTCCAGTGGGACATTGAGCAACGTTGGCAGATCATTCTGTAGAAACACGATGTATGTTGCAGTGCTCTCCGATACACACGTTCAAATGGTTCAAATGGCTCTGAGCACTATGGGACTTAACATCTTAGGTCATCAGTCCCCTAGAACTTAGAACTAGTTAAACATAACTAACCTAAGGACAACACACACATCCATGCCCGAGGCAGGATTCGAACCTGCGACCGTAGCAGTCGCGCGGCTCCGGACTGCGCGCCGATACACACGATCGAACAGTGGAGGAGTGGTACCCAAGCGTCAACTTTAGTTTACAATATCTCCGGATGTAATTAACATTTTACAATGCAACAAACGGCACTGATTACGTATTTGTTTATATGTTCAGATGTGCTAACAAAACTAACGTCGTTCCATTTAAAAAAAACGTAGGTTTGTGTTAAAAAACGTACTTCCGTTCATTTTTGTATGGTTTGTATTGAACAATTACACTAGCCTCTCTCCTCACGTTCGGTCTGTGGAATCGGTTCGTCAGTATTTGATGTGGTTTACGAAATATATCCAGCGGTAACGTTAGGTGACTCACCCTATATATATATATATATATATATATATATATATATATATATATATATATATATATATATATATATATATGAGTGTGTGTGTGTGTGTGTATGTGTATAACATGCCACTGAAGATGTTTCATAAATGAAACAAGCGAAACGTGTATTCCAAAAAAGCAAGCTGCCTTTTATTTAGGTGCAAAGGCGAAACATGCCTCAATGAAAGAAAAATTACCTGATAATTTGCATCCTGCGTACTCTCAAAGGCAGTCTGAGACAGTTATAATTCGTGCTCTCATGTAGTACAAGATTGCGTTTACCAAGTACTGGACAACGCCAGGAAATCGGCTAGTGATAAAAGCGTTACACCAGGTAACAGGGCCAGTGCTACTGCCCGTACAGCACGCCGTAGCTCGGCACGAAACACGACGCGGCAGGAAGAAATGCTGTGGTGGAATCTTCTGCTTGTAGCAAAAACCAGAGCTGCGCGGTGGTGCTGGCGAGGAATCGCACGCACGGCGGCCGATTGCAGGTAGCAGGTAGCGGGTAGTGGTGCGTGACTAAGGCACTGCGCTGGCAGTGACCGCTGGTGACCCCGGCAGTGGCCACGCCCACGTCGCACCCCGCCCACGCACAGTAGTAGTCGCTGCCACTGACCGCCACCCCACACCACACCACACTACTCCCTGGCAAGGGGAGTGGGGGGTAGGGGGAGTCACCGCGTACCCGGATCTCGGCACCAGCGAATGTGGGCGCGTGGCTTCATTAGCACGACCGTCGCTGCCTGGAAAACACAGAACCGAACCTAAATAACTTCACCCAGCTCACTTCGCGAAGAAAAAAATCCAAATCTTGTTTTCTGGGTTCAACGGCTTGATCTAAAGAGGAACTGGCGCTGGGCTGTTCTTTCTACAGGGTACTGCACTTCACTCCAGATTTTTCTCTCATTAACCTCTAGCGACCCCTTGCATCGTATGTCACATCTACCCATTTGTATCAAAACAGTGAATGGAAATTATGATACTCTTGAGATGATGGCCAATATTTCACAAAGTCTTCAAAACCGATCAGGGAACTTAATAAATCGATTTGCGTCTGAATTCTTGCTACCACATTTACAAATGTTAGGATATAAGATTCATAATCATACTTCACTCCATTTGGCTCTGGGGTCGTGGTGGTGGGGGGGGGGGGGGGGGCAGGTAATTGTTACATCTTCATTGTTGTGGAATTACCAAGATATACTGATTTTTCATGCATTTCATGAGTTTGTATGCAATTGTCGTAATTCATTGTCAGACAAAAGGTCGTTTTTTGAATGTGTGTGTGTGTGTGTGTGTGTGTGTGTGTGTGTTTGTGCGGACGAGAGCGCGCGCGTGTGCCCTTTCTTTCATCAAAGTTTGTCGGTAAGCTCCTGCACAGGCTAGAGCGAAGCCAAATAATAGTAACAACCAGACTAGAATTTCGACATGGTTTATTCGGCACGAGCCCTATGCCTTATCTAGTCTGGTTAGTACTTGTGCACGTATCGGTCATTAGACATTAGAGCGTCTGCAGATGGTAAATCTGCCTTCACCGTGAAATGACATATTAGCGGTCTTTCGTTATCGCAGGCTGATGGCTAAGGACATCACACACATCCATGCCCGAGGCAGGATTCGAACCTGCGACCGCAGCAGTAGCACGTTCCACACTGAAGTACTTAGAACGGCTCGGTCACAGTGGCCGGCTATCGCAGGCTGACTTCCGTCTTTATATGTCCATGTAAAAATCACCAATGGGTTATTTTGATAAATACATCCCAATTAGAATTCATTCCCTGTCGATAATTTTGTTTGCACACGCGCCCGCAGTATCGATATTTTTTTCAGATGAAAAAATTGTCTGTCATGAGTTGCATAATATTCGAATTTTATTCCCTATTGGCCAATTTCGATTTTTTTATCACTACCCTTCCAAAAATCCAAAGCAGACAGAATAAAACATGTAACGTATACCAATGTTACAAATACAGAATAAATTTGTTTTTATACATTTTATAGGTTTCTTGATACTGAATAAAAATCGAAACTGGCCAGCACCAAATAAAGTATATCCCGTAACGAACAATGGTTTCATTCCTTCTCAGCGAATATTCATGCATTCGAATAGGTGAAATATGTACACAAACCGTCGATATTTTAGTTGGTGCGCCTGGGAGTAGGCAGCCAATCAATCTCTCGTGTAATGAAAGTAGCTTTCACGTAGCGTGCTCCTGGCAGTGCCCTACAGAGAGACCGCCCAGTTACTGTAACGAATAACACAGTCATTTTTTTCTGAAGCCGTGAAAGAGGGGTTTTACACACAGTCCGCAAGATCTGCTGAGGCTGCGTTGCGATAAAATCAAAGTGATTCTCTCAGCAAATACAACGATACTCTTTAAAGTGTCAATTAACGTTGATGTTTGTACTGGGTGGTCACCAGTCAAATTTAGCTGTGTAGCGTATTCTATAACTGAATAAGACTCTTTCAAGAAATGTGATAGCGATTTAGTGTAATATACTTCAGTGTTCTTTCATTATTACAAGTGTTTATCATTTAGGTACTGACATATACACAATTAAGCCAGTGACACAAGCAGCTGATCTCCAGTAGAAGAATTACAGGAACCAGCCACCCCACCCTCTTTAACTTAATTTATTATAACACACGTTTCTGATGTAATAGAGTTAGCATTAGTACGTGATTGTTGTTAATAAAGGAAACAAATTTCCGGAATGTGTCTGCAATCATCATGAACAATGTTTTACGAGGGTTGCCCAGAAAGTAATGCGCCACATTTTTTTTTCTTCAACAGTTCTAGTTCAACATAATGAGAATAACACACACGAAAGAATGGTGTTTTATTTACACATCCTATTTTTCCACGTAATCTGGCCTTCCTCCAGCGCGAAACAAGGGTTTGTATGCCCTGCCGGTACCAATCCTCATACTGGTGGCGGAGCCAGTGCTTCGCTGTGTAAATGACCTACTCATCGTCCTCAAAATGTCTTCCACGAATGGCATCCTTTACTGGCGAATAACAAAATCAGCTCGCTGCAACATGTCAGGTGTGACAGCCATGGATGGTCTCCCCGACCGCTGAAAATCGTGGAGCTCCGCCGAAGCGCCTTCTCATGACCTCACCCTCCGTGCCCAGTGACTAACTGTACTTCTGTCGACAGCAGATGCTCCATAGACTTTGCACAAGCGTTTGTGATTATTCTCCACAATTTCTTTCTCTGCGGCGAGAAATTCAATGACGGCACGTTGCAGATGCCATTTTGAAACTGTTATGCAGCTACTCTATCTGTCGGAAGTGACGGAAACAGCGCACTGACTCAGGAGACTTCAGATAATACGTACGTAACGTTTCGCATTCGTAGCATTGTTTTCGGCTGAGAAAAAAGATGCGTTGCATTAATTTCTGGGCAATCCTCGTAAATGAAACCGTCTAGATCTCTAGATACAATATTGTTATTTATCACGAAGTTCCGGTATCTGCCATCATCAGATATGAAAAGCTTTGAACGTACAAAACAAGGTTCAGCGTCAATATTAAAATCTATACCTTATCAAGGGTACAACTCAGGCCCCGATTAGATATAGAATTCAATATTGACTCTCAACTTTGTCTCGTAAGTCCAAAACTTTTTGTATCTGATGATGGCAGACGCCGAAACGTTCCGATGACATTTTATTTAGATACATAGACGGTTTTATTCACAAAACTACGTGATTGCTGACTGAATATTAAATATAATTTCATTTCCGTTGTAGTGTCGGAGGTAAACGCAGGACTAAGTCCAGTACTAGGTGAATGCTGTTGCAATTGTATACTAGCAATTGTGTATGATACTGGCAGAAGGAGCTTCCAACTGCAAAAACAACAGTAGCTTATTTGTAAATAAAATGTGAGTATCTGACTCGTAAAAATATGCCAGCTAAAGAAACTGAAAGACTCTTGCCTGTGATGAACACACGCGAATACACTTGATTATCGTTTTCCTAGGTCCCACGATTCGCACACTGTTACTATCTACATCGCTAACGTCAGTCTATTGGTAGAACTGTGTGATCCTTCAAAATCAATGTCTTTAAAGACGAAAATCCGTTTCATAAGCATCAACAAGGAGATCTTGTAATCTAGTGAAACTCAGACCGTTCTATTAGTCTATGAGATCCAGAGCACAGTAGACAGAAGCATCGATGTTGACATCGTATTCCTTATCTTCGGAGAGGCATTCAATAGTTTCACATAATCGATAAGGGTATGAGAACGAGACTCAGCTATTTCGGAGGACGTGCTGGTTGGTCTCAGGGCTTGCCAGTAGACAGAACTCTTAATGGGGCGAAATCGTAAGATGTATAAGTAACTCCAGCGTCAGAAGTGTTATGACGGCGCCACTGTTCTCGAAAACGCGCAGGATTAGCGGAGCGGTCTGAGGCGCTGCAGTCATGGACTGTGCGGCTGGTGCCGGCGGAGGTTCGAGTCCTCCCTCGGGCATAGGTGTGTGTGTTTGTCCTTAGAATAATTTAAGTTAAGTAATGTGTAAGCTTAGGGTTAGCAGTCAAATCCCATAAGGTTTCACACACATTTGACCATCTGAACTGTTCTCGATACACGTAAATAATCGAGTGGTTAATGTCGTGATGCCGTTGTGTGTGGGAACGTTACAACGCCATAAACTGTAGCAAACTGTAGGAAGAACAGCTGAGGATCGGCTACTGGTGTATGGAGCGCCAATTGATCCACAACGCAAATAAATCAAACACACTGAGTACAGAGGACGGAAACACTCAACTGTGCTCAATAACGCTGTTACCGGTAAATCATAGGAAAAAGTTACAGAATTCAAATATGAGACGGCTGTCGTCAAGAGCGACTAAACTGGAAGGATCTCGTAAAATTAGTTGTGGGAAAAGTAGATTGCCAGGCTGACGTTCACTGGAAGGATCCTACAAAAATGTAATTCATCCACAAAAGACATCGCTTACAAAACAATCGTTCGGTAGATTCCCGAATACCGGACGTTGGTCTGGGAACCTCCCTAGGTGGGATTAATAAAGGCATGGAGAAGATACGAGGAATGGGGTCGCCTTCCGACATGGGTTTATTTAGTGGGAGCGAAAACGTTAGGGAGTATCTCGTCAAATTCCGGTTGCAGACGCTACAAAAGCGGCGTTGCAAGACAAAGAGTGGATTACTGTTAAAATTCCGAGATGGTACGTTCCAAGGAGAGCCAGCCAACATACACAGTGTACAAAACCAAATGTCATATACAGGGTGAGTCACCTAACATTACCGCTGGATATATTTCGTAAACCACATCAAATACTGACGAATCGATTCCACAGACCGAACGTGAGGAGAGGGGCTAGTGTAATTGGTTAATACAAACCATAAAAAAATGCACGGAAGTATGTTTTTTAACACAAACCTACGTTTTTTTAAATGGTACCCCGTTACTTTTGTTAGCACATCCGAACATATAAACAAATACGTAATCAGTGCCGTTTGTTGCATTGTAAAATGTTAATTACATCCGGAGATATTGTAACCTAAAGTTGACGCTTGAGCACCACTCCTCCGCTGTTCGATTACGTAGGGATCCAAAGGGAACGGTGATGGACCTTAGGCACAGAAGAGACTGGAACAGCACATTACGCCCACGTGCTAACACATTTTTATTGGTATTTTTCACTGGCGCACATGTACCTTACCATGAGGGGTGAGGTACACGTTCGACGGGCGTTTCATAGGACGTGGAGGACGCATAAATTGGACAGCCCGTTCTCCTGATCTTACACCTCTGGACTTCTTTCTGTGGGGTACGTTAAAGGCGAATGTGTACCGTGATGTGCCTACAACCCCAGAGGATATGAAACAACGTATTGTGGCAGCCTGCGGCGACATTACACCAGATGTACTGCGGCGTGTACGACATTCATTACGCCAGAGATTGCAATTGTGTGCAGCAAATGATGGCCACCACATTGAACATCTATTGGCCTGACATTTCGGGACACACTCTATTCCACTCCGTAATTGAAAACGGAAACCACGTGTGTACGTGTACCTCACCCCTCATGGTAATGTACATGTGCGTCAGTGAAAAATACCAATAAAAAGGTGTTAGCACGTGGGCGTAATGTGCTGTTCCAGTCTCTTCTGTACCTAAGGTCCATCACCGTTCCCTTTGGATCCCTACGTAATTCGGTGCTCTCCGATACACACGATCGAACAGCGGAGGAGTGGTACTCAAGCGTCAACTTAAGGTTACAATATCTCCGTATGTAATTAACATTTTACAATGCAACAAACGGCACAGATTACGTATTTGTTTATATGTTCGGATGTGCTAACAAAAGTTACGTGGTTCCATTTAAAAAAACGTAGGTTTGTGTTAAAAAACATACTTCCGTACATTTTTTTATGGTTTGTATTAACCAATTACACTAGCCCCTCTCCTCACGTTCGGTCTGTGGAATCGATTCGTCAGTATTTGATGTGGTTTACGAAATATATCCAGCGGTAATGTTAGGTGACTCACCCTGTATATTTCACCTAATCTGCGTCATACTCCGAAAGGCACCAAATGGAGTGCGGTGGTGGGAACTTTTGTACCATTAACTGAGCCCTCCAACCCTGTTCCACTCGCGAATAGCGCGTTGGAAGAATCATTGTCGGTAAGCCTCTGCATTGGCTCTAATTTCTCGAGTTTTCTCCTCATTGTCATTACGGAAGTCGTATGTAGGGGGAGGCAATATATTGTCCGAGTCTTCCCGGAAAGTGCTGACTCAAAATTTCAATAGTAAATCTCTCCGTGATGCACAACGCCTCTCTTGTAACGCCTGCCAATGGAATGCGTTGAGCATCTCCGTAACGCTCTCGCGCCAACCAAACGATTCCGTGACGAGGAGTGCCGCTCTTCGTTGGATCTTCTCTACATCTTCTACCAGTCCTATCTGGTTGGGATACAAGACAGATGAAAACTATCAAAAATGGGACGATCAAGCGCCTCATAAGCCACTTCCTTCGTGGTAGAGTTGCATTTGCTTAAGATTCTTCCCATGAATCTGAAACTCCCATCTGCATTTCCATCTGCGTTTTATATGGTCATTCCACTTAAGGTCGCTCCGGATAAGTTACTCCTAGATATTGTTTCCAGTGGTTTGTCGTCAATAGTGTAGCTGTACAGTAGAGGATTTCTTTTCCCATGCCTAATATGTTACATTTATTTCTGGCGTATGCTGTTCTGCAGCTTCAACAAACTTTCTGAAATGCATACTGTTGCAATAATAATCCACCCGGCCATTTTTTGATTTGTATTTTATTTACTGTTACCGGTTTAGAGCGATGACTCCTTTTCAAGCAGTAGCGAGACACAGTAAAGCTGTTGTTAGCATTGGAAACCACAGTGAAAATCCGAAGAAGTTTTGCACAGGTGTATTGGTCAGTGTCTCTAGTATGCCCGTCGATCGCGTTTCGTCGTTCTTTTCAGCTCTGAGCACACAGGGAACACATAAAGATACCTAGAACAACAGCGTCTCCAGCCAAGTACGAGGGCCTGGTGAGAAATTTCGCCTCAAGCTATGCAGCCAAATTACATAACTGCCGTGCGTTTTCTTTTTCAAGACAATTCTCAGCCGCACTCTGCAGGGGCAATGAAGATGCTCCTCCATCGTTTTCAGTTGGAAATGTTTGATTATCCACAATATAGCCCGTAATTTTCTCCCTCTGAATTCATCTCCGCTCACATGAACTGCTGGCTATGAAGACAACATTTTGGCACAGACAACGAGCTGTAGGCCAGCGTAGAGAATTGGCGGAAAGCACTGGCGGCTGCCTTCTATGACGAGGGTGTTAGAAAGTTGGTGCAGCGCTACGACAAATGTATAAGTGGGAGCGGTGACTATATAGAGAAGTATCTGGAAAGTATAGCTAACTCTTGCAAATAAAATGTTTCTGATTTTCACTTTCACTGTGGTTTCCATTTAGCGATCTATCGGAACTTACTTTCAGGACAACCCTCATATATATATTATAAAAACTTAAATGTTATTTTTCAGTTATAATTTACTTTTTGCGTACGGGGTATTTGTGCATGACTGTTACAATATCTATTAATGTGTCAGACACATACAGGGTGTGCGTCAATTATCTTTAAAACTTAATCGTCAAGAAGGTATTCTCAGACGGTCTTCTAGTCTCAAATGCACAGTTTATCAACTAACACGACGCATTGCGCCTCGTTAATGTAACTTTGTTTTTAAGTTGAACTATACTAGATATTAACAACGAGGTTTCAACCTGTGAGAAGATAACTCACAAAAGGTTTTCATTTTCATCCCCCAGTTCCCACAATTTCGACTTAAAATTGTACTTGGAAACCTGATAAAATCAGGAGAAAGCACATTGTGTGGCCTGGTTCATACAGACGACGTCGTATACCCAAGTGCAACAAATCTTTCGAACCCAGTATGGAAGGCAACCATCGTCCGATTCGGGCTTAGCATATGCCATTTACGGAAATAACGTATGTTCTCCATTACAAGAGGGCCGGTCGCCCATATGTTTCATACGTCAGCGTCGACAAGAGCAGCAGGTGTTTGCAAGGAGTCAGACAACATGGATGCTTAAGGCGGCCAAAGAGTTGGAAATGAGACAGTTAACAGTGCAAACTATCATGCATAAGAGGCCACGGCTATACCCCAACAAGATGCAGCTACTTCAGGCATTAAAGACTACGGACAAACTCCGGCGCGAACAGTTTGTAGTGAATATGTTGAGCAAGACTGACGCAAACAATTACTTTTAGGAAAAGGTCTGTTTCTCCATTGAGGCAACGTTTCATATATTCGGCAAACTACATCGTCATAACGTTAGTGTACGAGGTTAACAGCATCCGCATGTTACACGTGAAAGGGATGGTGGTTGGTTGGTTCGGGAGAGGGGATCAAACATTGAGGTCATCGGTCCCATCAGATTTGGGAAGGATGGGGAAGAAGTCGGTCGGGCCTAAAGTGATTTCGGGAAATCACGGAGAACCGGAATCAGGATGGCTGGACGCTGGTTTTAACCGTCCAGTGCACCACTGCACCACTTCGCTCGGTCCACGTGAAATGGAAACACACTCCCAGGGTCAATGAGTGGTAGAGACTGATGCACAGTGGCATCATCGGCCCCTTCCTTTTCATCGAGCATCCCGTCAACGGTAGTGTTTACCTGGACATGTTACAAGAGTTTGCCGAGCCACAATTCGAACACCTGCAACCTGACGTCATATTCCAGCAGGAGGGGGCACCACCGCACTGGTCCCAAAATGTCTATGAATTTCGAGGTGAAAAGATTCTGGAAAGGTGCATTGAACGAGATGGTCCAATAAAGTGGCCGCCAGTATCCCCTGACCTAACACCACTAAATTTTTCCCTGTCAAGTTTTGTAAAGGATCTGGTGTACCGAACCAAGGTACGTGACTTGAAGTCTCGCATTCGCAACGCATTTGAACATATCACCATGGAGGTCTTTTATCGTACGTGGGAAGAAACAGAATTCTGACTACACATTATCTGTGAAACTTCTCGGCAGATTAAAACTGTGTGCCGGACCGAGACTCGAACTCAGGACCTTTGCCTTTCGTGGAGAAGTGCTATATCAATCTTTCAGGAGAGCTTGTTCTGCAAGCTTCGCAGGAGAGCTTCTGTAAAGTTTGGAAGGTAGGAGACGAGAAACTGGCAGAAGTATAGCTGTGGGGACGGGGCGTGAGTCATGCTTGGGTAACTCAGGTGGTAGAGCACTTGCCCGCGAAAGGCAAAGGTCCCGAGTTCGAGTCTCGGTCCGGCACACAGTTTTAATCTGCCAGGAAGTTTAATATCACCGCACACTCAGCTGCAGAATGAAAATATCATTCCGTACACATTACCTGTGCCTATAAGGGTGCACACACTTGGGTGTATGAATGAGGAATCAAAACTCTGAGTTATCTTACCACATGTTGTAAACCATTTGTTAATATCTATTATACATTTAAAGGTATTAAAGTCCTAAGTTGAAAAGACAGAGATGGTGCTACAGGCTTAATGCTGTATGTTGCTTTGAAGCCGATACCAAGTCAAATGCCTCAAAACATTTACTACCTTTTATGATTGCTTCCTATTCGTAATTTCTGTCATGGGCAGACAATAGAAAATATAAAATGTTATCATCAGGAGTAACTAAAATGGAACAACAATGTAAAACCCGTTTCAGGGAAATGTTTCAGCGCTTTCTTGAGAACCTCGGCGTCAAGAAGACATTTACAGACATTCCTCGGGTCCCAAACGTACATTTAATCCAGTAATACTACGCCGTCCGCCTTGTTAATGTAACTTTGCATTTGTTACACGTTCCGAATAACGAAAAAAAAAATAGAAGTGTGTGGTATGAAGAGGCTGATTTCGTAAACCAGCAGTTTTCTTAATACCAACTGACGACGGTCTATATCCTCTTCCCGAAAATTCTGAGAACATGTTTTACTATGTTTGGTCGGTTTCCAGTATTTCCTTCTCACACCATCACACGCCCTGAAATATTAACAACATTTCTTTTTTTCCGTGATTGGACTATGGTAGAAACATAGCCAGACTTCGTTTCTTGTGACGTTGCTATTCACTCTATGATGTGATGAATATTAGATTTCTAAACACACGTGTGTGTGAATTATGTTCTCTCAAGCATCCTGATATCCGCTTTGCGCAATTTTTTCTCCATTTTAATCTGATCTAATCTTGATGAACTATGGTATTGTGTACCTGTACACGCCATCCAAGCTCTGTTTGACTTAATGCTCAGGCGTATCAAGGCCGTTATTACGGCGAGAGATGGTTGTTCTGGGTACTGATTTCTCAGGATCTATGCACCCAAATTGCGTGAAAATGTAATCACATGTCATTTCTAGTATAATACATTTGTCCAATGAATACCCGTTTATCATCTGCATTTCTTCTTGGTGTAGCAATTTTAATGGCCAGTAGTGTACGTGTACATCGAGTTTGTTAAGTTAATAAACTGTTTTTACAAACTCAAGACATGTTTTTGTAGGCTGCACATTTTCAGTTTGTGCTGATACATCACGCGATTCACAGCTTCCTCAGCTACTTACGATATTTTGAAGATACGACTCAGCAGAATGCCCACCCAAAGCAAGCGCTCCAAAGGTATTTCGAAATAATACGTTATTCTGCACCTCTGATTTATTTTATTAGTTGCTCTTAATGCGTTAAAAGATGTATATATTTGATTTACGTATGTTGCAGTAAAATTATTTATTAAGTTGACTAGAACAGACATCGAAATTCTAAGTATACATACGTGTACGTTAGGTTGCCTCCTCGAAGCTTTTTCTGTATTTCCTTGATAGTGTAAACAGTAGTGTTTCCGCTTTGAGCGAGGAAACTCTCACACTGATGTAATTTTTTGCCTGTATGTAAAAGGACTGTTAGGAGACAAATTGTTATAACGTCAACAATTATATTATTATTTTCAGTTATCAACGATGAAGAATTACGTCGGATGTTCGAGGAGAGTGGTTTCAGTCTATTATTCTGTTATTCTACTGTGTTGGAAGTGATGGCGAATTGTCAAAGAAAGAAGGTATATATTGTTGTTGTAATGTCTGGTTTGATACAGTCACCATGCTACTCTATCCTGTGTTCCGGACTATTCTATCGTGGTCGAATGGATTTCACCTTAAAATCCAACGTTTCGTCCTCATCTGTGGAGAACATTGTCAAGGGGGATCGAAGCTTGTTTGAATGTGCAACTCACACCCCGGCTCGCAACTGACTGCAGCAAAATTCCGCTTGCGCGTGCTTCCACACAGTGTCGTAACGTCACTTGTTTTGAATACGCGAGCGTAATTGGCCGTCCGCTGTTGCTATCAGCCTATGGTGAAAGACTGGGACACGTCTTCTTCAGTACGGGTATCCAGATATCATTAAATTTCACGCTCTCCTCTTTCCTAGTGAAATTCTTGGAGTGTTTTACAATCTCTATGGCCTCTCTGTATAGCCTTTCATGGTATCCGCTTGTGGCTGCCGATACTTGAGTTCTGTCAAAATGAATATGTTGGTCTCCCGGCTGCAAAACAAATTCCGCAACAGCTGATCGGTCAATCTCCCCACTTCTGTAATTTCCCTTGTGCTCTTCTAGTCTTTACTTGACCGTTTCTTTGTAGTACCCACGTACACCTCCACCCAACTATACGGAACCCTATAAATTCCTATCCTTTTTTTCTTTTTTTTTTCTTTTCTTTAAGTGGTTGGCGAGCATCTTTGGCCGATCGTAGGTGATCTTCTACCTTCCGGGTAGGTTTGTAGGTTACGGCGATACTCCGCTTTTTCAGGATTTTTCATATGCAGTCAGTAAGGTACTTAACGAAACGCCGTAAAAGTTTACAGTTCACAACTTCTTCTGTCATGAGCAGACAATGATGGTATAACAGGGAAATAGCTGTGCAATGCGAATTCTAAAGTGGTGGTGGAACATTCACGTAGTAAATGCCATCGCGAGCTACGTTCGTGTGTCTGGTAAGGCTTTGTCATTTTCAAGAGACAGACGATTGCAGCACATGCCAAACGAAACCACTCGGTGGTGGGGCTACACCAACCACGAATCACAAATGGACGTAATCAGACGATAACACACACTGAAAAGAACTAGCGCCACGAGACAACGAAAGGAAACCAAAGTCATTAATGGACAGCGAAGTACACAACTCAAGAAGAAAAGCGAACCATATAGGAGGGGATGAGGAAACAAAATGCAACTTATCGGGATGACAGGATATGTGATGATAATTCAGCGATTACAAAATGGAATCAGATTTACACAGAACTTGTAGGTATTTATCAGTATGACATAGCTCCCCTTCTGACCTGGATGCATCTACTAATTTGTGGAAGGGTGTCGTAATGCTGTTGTATCATCTCCTGAGGCAACGTGGGCCACAAGTATCGTAAATGGTCGTTGATATCCTCGATTCTGGAACCCTGACGCAGCTGACTTCCAGGAAGGTCCCACGCATGCTCTATCGGGACCAGATCTGTGGAGTACCTCAACAGCATACAGGCAGTTTACAGACATAGGTGCCATGTGTGGACGAGCATTAACCTGTTGTAAAGTAGCACCACCTCACTGACGCATGAGTGTAACACTTGAAAACAAAAAGCTCATGTGATCTACCGTTGTGCCATCAGTTTATTCAAGGCATACCGTGACACCAGGAACACCACCGCTATGCCTATCAAAAATATTAGAAAATGGGATCTCTCCCCAGGTCGCCGCCATGCTACTGCATTTCAGTACTGAACACAACTCGACGCCACTCTTGTTCAGTCCACCCTTTGCGGTCACAGCAGCCACGCAGCCGGGAGGGGGGGGGGGTGTAATGGCACGGAAATTCCCTAATCTCGCTGTTGCTAATGGTGGGGGATGAAAAAGAATGTTGCATTACTTGTTCTCTTATGGTAGGCGCGGACGTGAAGGCATGACAGCATCCTTGGTGCACAGTACGGCGATCCCACCTTGTTGCGGTCAGACATGGTGTTGGAACAGTGAGCACGAGCACGAAGGCCCTCATGTTCTCAAGCAGTCCGTCATCGGCCCACTATCATATAATCTCTGTTTTGTTACATTCCATCGGACGACCAGTAGCATGGCAGCTTTCTGAACTAGCAGATTTACGGAACTTTTGTCATAGTGTGTGATTGTGCACTGTTCCCGCACAGTCCTAATGGTCTAACAGATGCGACAGTCGGAAGGGATACGACAGACAGCAGTCTCACGCTAACCAGTATCATGCATTGGTCCTTGTATGACAAGAAAGATGTAGACGTAGGCTACAACTGCATACTCTTGTCAGTCACTCTACTTACGATTGATCGATAGCACAACGCTCGTATCAACTCCTTCGGTATATCGATTCTTGAGAAAAGCAATATCAAACTGAAACAGCTCAGCTGACGAACTTGCAATGGCGGAGATGACATTGAACATATGAAGCAATGTACGGCGATATGTCATTTCATTTGCGCATCGAAAGTGGCAGTGTGTTTAACGACGGCGGTTGTCGACGACGTTACCCGTCTGGATTACGACAAATTACACTACTGACCATTAAAATTGATAACCAAGAAGAAATGCAGATGATAAACGGGTATTCATTGCACAAATATATTATACTAGAACTGACATGTGATAACATTTTCACGCAAGTTGGTTGCATAGATCCTGAGAAATCAGTACCCACAACAACCAACTCTGGCCGTAATAACGGCCTTGATACGCCTGGGCATTGAGTCAAACAGAACTTGGATTGCATGTACAGGTACAGCTGTCCATGCAGCTTCAACACTATTCTATAGTTAATCAAGGGAAGTGCCTGGCGTATTGTGACGAGCCAGTTGCTCGGCCCCCATTGACCAGACGTTTTCAATTGATGAGAGATCAGGAGGATGTGCTGTCCAGGGCAGCAGTCGAACATTTTCTGTATCCAGAAAGGCCCGTACAGGACCTGCAACATGCGTTCATGAATTATCCTGCTGAAATGTTGGGTTTCGCAGGGATCGAATGAAGGATAGATCCACGGGTCGTAACACATCAATGCCAACAAGAGGTGACCGAGACGTGTAACCAATGGCACCCCATACGATCACGCCGGGTGATACGCCAGTATGGTGACGACGAATACACGCTTCCAATGTGCGTTCACCGCAACGTCGGAAAACACGGATGCGAACATAGTGATGCTATCAACAGAACCTGGATTCATCCGAAAAAATGACGTTTTGCCATTCGTGCACCCAGTTTCGTCGTTGAGTACACCATCGCAGGCGCTCCTGTCTGTGATGCAGCGTCGAGGGTAACCGCAGCCATGGTCTCCGAGCTGATAGTCCATGCTGCTGCAAACATCGTCGAACCGTTCGCGCAGGTGGTTGTTGTCTTGAAAACGTCCGCATCTGTTGACTCAGGGATCGAGCCGTGGCTGCACCATCCGTTACAGCCATTCGGATAAGATGTCTGTCATCTTGACTGCTAGTGATACGAGGCCGTGGGATCGACCACGGCGTTCCGTATTACTTTTCTGAACCCACCGATTCCATACTCTGCTAACAGTCATTGGATCTCGACCAACGCGAGCAGCAATGTCGCGATACGATAAACCGCAATCGCGATAGGCTACAATCCGACCTTTATCAAAGTCGGAAACGTGATGGTGCGCATTTCTCCTCCTTACACGAGGCATCACAACGTTTCACCAGGCAACGCCGGTGAGCTGCTATTTGTGTATGAGAAATCGGTTGGAAATTTTCCTCATGTCAGCACGTTGTAGGTGTCACCACCGGCGCTAACCTTGTGTGAATGCTCTGAAAAGCTAATCAGTAGATTATCACAGCATCTTCTTCCTGTCGGTTAAATTTCGCGTCTGTAGGACGTCATCTTCGTGGTGTAGCAATTTTAATGACCAGTAGTGTATCTGAACTGCCGTGCGTTTTCTTTTTCAAGACAATTCTCAGCCGCATTCTGCAGGGGCAATGAAGATGCTCCTCCATCGTTTTCAGTTGGAAATGTTTGATTATCCACAATATAGCCCGTAATTTTCTCCCTCTGAATTTATCTCCGCTCACATGAACTGCTGGCTATGAAGACAACATTTTGGCACAGACAACGAGCTGTAGGCCAGCGTAGAGAATTGGCGGAAAGCACTGGCGGCTGCCTTCTATGACGAGGGTGTTAGAAAGTTGGTGCAGCGCTACGACAAATGTATAAGTGGGAGCGGTGACTATATAGAGAAGTATCTGGAAAGTATAGCTAACTCTTGCAAATAAAATGTTTCTGATTTTCACTTTCACTGTGGTTTCCATTTAGCGATCTATCGGAACTTACTTTCAGGACAACCCTCATATATATATTATAAAAACTTAAATGTTATTTTTCAGTTATAATTTACTTTTTGCGTACGGGGTATTTGTGCATGACTGTTACAATATCTATTAATGTGTCAGACACATACAGGGTGTGCGTCAATTATCTTTAAAACTTAATCGTCAAGAAGGTATTCTCAGACGGTCTTCTAGTCTCAAATGCACAGTTTATCAACTAACACGACGCATTGCGCCTCGTTAATGTAACTTTGTTTTTAAGTTGAACTATACTAGATATTAACAACGAGGTTTCAACCTGTGAGAAGATAACTCACAAAAGGTTTTCATTTTCATCCCCCAGTTCCCACAATTTCGACTTAAAATTGTACTTGGAAACCTGATAAAATCAGGAGAAAGCACATTGTGTGGCCTGGTTCATACAGACGACGTCGTATACCCAAGTGCAACAAATCTTTCGAACCCAGTATGGAAGGCAACCATCGTCCGATTCGGGCTTAGCATATGCCATTTACGGAAATAACGTATGTTCTCCATTACAAGAGGGCCGGTCGCCCATATGTTTCATACGTCAGCGTCGACAAGAGCAGCAGGTGTTTGCAAGGAGTCAGACAACATGGATGCTTAAGGCGGCCAAAGAGTTGGAAATGAGACAGTTAACAGTGCAAACTATCATGCATAAGAGGCCACGGCTATACCCCAACAAGATGCAGCTACTTCAGGCATTAAAGACTACGGACAAACTCCGGCGCGAACAGTTTGTAGTGAATATGTTGAGCAAGACTGACGCAAACAATTACTTTTAGGAAAAGGTCTGTTTCTCCATTGAGGCAACGTTTCATATATTCGGCAAACTACATCGTCATAACGTTAGTGTACGAGGTTAACAGCATCCGCATGTTACACGTGAAAGGGATGGTGGTTGGTTGGTTCGGGAGAGGGGATCAAACATTGAGGTCATCGGTCCCATCAGATTTGGGAAGGATGGGGAAGAAGTCGGTCGGGCCTAAAGTGATTTCGGGAAATCACGGAGAACCGGAATCAGGATGGCTGGACGCTGGTTTTAACCGTCCAGTGCACCACTGCACCACTTCGCTCGGTCCACGTGAAATGGAAACACACTCCCAGGGTCAATGAGTGGTAGAGACTGATGCACAGTGGCATCATCGGCCCCTTCCTTTTCATCGAGCATCCCGTCAACGGTAGTGTTTACCTGGACATGTTACAAGAGTTTGCCGAGCCACAATTCGAACACCTGCAACCTGACGTCATATTCCAGCAGGAGGGGGCACCACCGCACTGGTCCCAAAATGTCTATGAATTTCGAGGTGAAAAGATTCTGGAAAGGTGCATTGAACGAGATGGTCCAATAAAGTGGCCGCCAGTATCCCCTGACCTAACACCACTAAATTTTTCCCTGTCAAGTTTTGTAAAGGATCTGGTGTACCGAACCAAGGTACGTGACTTGAAGTCTCGCATTCGCAACGCATTTGAACATATCACCATGGAGGTCTTTTATCGTACGTGGGAAGAAACAGAATTCTGACTACACATTATCTGTGAAACTTCTCGGCAGATTAAAACTGTGTGCCGGACCGAGACTCGAACTCAGGACCTTTGCCTTTCGTGGAGAAGTGCTATATCAATCTTTCAGGAGAGCTTGTTCTGCAAGCTTCGCAGGAGAGCTTCTGTAAAGTTTGGAAGGTAGGAGACGAGAAACTGGCAGAAGTAAAGCTGTGGGGACGGGGCGTGAGTCATGCTTGGGTAACTCAGGTGGTAGAGCACTTGCCCGCGAAAGGCAAAGGTCCCGAGTTCGAGTCTCGGTCCGGCACACAGTTTTAATCTGCCAGGAAGTTTAATATCACCGCACACTCAGCTGCAGAATGAAAATATCATTCCGTACACATTACCTGTGCCTATAAGGGTGCACACACTTGGGTGTATGAATGAGGAATCAAAACTCTGAGTTATCTTACCACATGTTGTAAACCATTTGTTAATATCTATTATACATTTAAAGGTATTAAAGTCCTAAGTTGAAAAGACAGAGATGGTGCTACAGGCTTAATGCTGTATGTTGCTTTGAAGCCGATACCAAGTCAAATGCCTCAAAACATTTACTACTTTTTATGATTGCTTCCTATTCGTAATTTCTGTCATGGGCAGACAATAGAAAATTTAAAATGTTATCATCAGGAGTAACTAAAATGGAACAACAATGTAAAACCCGTTTCAGGGAAATGTTTCAGCGCTTTCTTGAGAACCTCGGCGTCAAGAAGACATTTACAGACATTCCTCGGGTCCCAAACGTACATTTAATCCAGTAATACTACGCCGTCCGCCTTGTTAATGTAACTTTGCATTTGTTACACGTTCCGAATAACGAAAAAAAAAATAGAAGTGTGTGGTATGAAGAGGCTGATTTCGTAAACCAGCAGTTTTCTTAATACCAACTGACGACGGTCTATATCCTCTTCCCGAAAATTCTGAGAACATGTTTTACTATGTTTGGTCGGTTTCCAGTATTTCCTTCTCACACCATCACACGCCCTGAAATATTAACAACATTTCTTTTTTTCCGTGATTGGACTATGGTAGAAACATAGCCAGACTTCGTTTCTTGTGACGTTGCTATTCACTCTATGATGTGATGAATATTAGATTTCTAAACACACGTGTGTGTGAATTATGTTCTCTCAAGCATCCTGATATCCGCTTTGCGCAATTTTTTCTCCATTTTAATCTGATCTAATCTTGATGAACTATGGTATTGTGTACCTGTACACGCCATCCAAGCTCTGTTTGACTTAATGCTCAGGCGTATCAAGGCCGTTATTACGGCGAGAGATGGTTGTTCTGGGTACTGATTTCTCAGGATCTATGCACCCAAATTGCGTGAAAATGTAATCACATGTCATTTCTAGTATAATACATTTGTCCAATGAATACCCGTTTATCATCTGCATTTCTTCTTGGTGTAGCAATTTTAATGGCCAGTAGTGTACGTGTACATCGAGTTTGTTAAGTTAATAAACTGTTTTTACAAACTCAAGACATGTTTTTGTAGGCTGCACATTTTCAGTTTGTGCTGATACATCACGCGATTCACAGCTTCCTCAGCTACTTACGATATTTTGAAGATACGACTCAGCAGAATGCCCACCCAAAGCAAGCGCTCCAAAGGTATTTCGAAATAATACGTTATTCTGCACCTCTGATTTATTTTATTAGTTGCTCTTAATGCGTTAAAAGATGTATATATTTGATTTACGTATGTTGCAGTAAAATTATTTATTAAGTTGACTAGAACAGACATCGAAATTCTAAGTATACATACGTGTACGTTAGGTTGCCTCCTCGAAGCTTTTTCTGTATTTCCTTGATAGTGTAAACAGTAGTGTTTCCGCTTTGAGCGAGGAAACTCTCACACTGATGTAATTTTTTGCCTGTATGTAAAAGGACTGTTAGGAGACAAATTGTTATAACGTCAACAATTATATTATTATTTTCAGTTATCAACGATGAAGAATTACGTCGGATGTTCGAGGAGAGTGGTTTCAGTCTATTATTCTGTTATTCTACTGTGTTGGAAGTGATGGCGAATTGTCAAAGAAAGAAGGTATATATTGTTGTTGTAATGTCTGGTTTGATACAGTCACCATGCTACTCTATCCTGTGTTCCGGACTATTCTATCGTGGTCGAATGGATTTCACCTTAAAATCCAACGTTTCGTCCTCATCTGTGGAGAACATTGTCAAGGGGGATCGAAGCTTGTTTGAATGTGCAACTCACACCCCGGCTCGCAACTGACTGCAGCAAAATTCCGCTTGCGCGTGCTTCCACACAGTGTCGTAACGTCACTTGTTTTGAATACGCGAGCGTAATTGGCCGTCCGCTGTTGCTATCAGCCTATGGTGAAAGACTGGGACACGTCTTCTTCAGTACGGGTATCCAGATATCATTAAATTTCACGCTCTCCTCTTTCCTAGTGAAATTCTTGGAGTGTTTTACAATCTCTATGGCCTCTCTGTATAGCCTTTCATGGTATCCGCTTGTGGCTGCCGATACTTGAGTTCTGTCAAAATGAATATGTTGGTCTCCCGGCTGCAAAACAAATTCCGCAACAGCTGATCGGTCAATCTCCCCACTTCTGTAATTTCCCTTGTGCTCTTCTAGTCTTTACTTGACCGTTTCTTTGTAGTACCCACGTACACCTCCACCCAACTATACGGAACCCTATAAATTCCTATCCTTTTTTTCTTTTTTTTTCTTTTCTTTAAGTGGTTGGCGAGCATCTTTGGCCGATCGTAGGTGATCTTCTACCTTCCGGGTAGGTTTGTAGGTTACGGCGATACTCCGCTTTTTCAGGATTTTTCATATGCAGTCAGTAAGGTACTTAACGAAACGCCGTAAAAGTTTACAGTTCACAACTTCTTCTGTCATGAGCAGACAATGATGGTATAACAGGGAAATAGCTGTGCAATGCGAATTCTAAAGTGGTGGTGGAACATTCACGTAGTAAATGCCATCGCGAGCTACGTTCGTGTGTCTGGTAAGGCTCTGTCATTTTCAAGAGACAGACGATTGCAGCACATGCCAAACGAAACCACTCGGTGGTGGGGCTACACCAACCACGAATCACAAATGGACGTAATCAGACGATAACACACACTGAAAAGAACTAGCGCCACGAGACAACGAAAGGAAACCAAAGTCATTAATGGACAGCGAAGTACACAACTCAAGAAGAAAAGCGAACCATATAGGAGGGGATGAGGAAACAAAATGCAACTTATCGGGATGACAGGATATGTGATGATAATTCAGCGATTACAAAATGGAATCAGATTTACACAGAACTTGTAGGTATTTATCAGTATGACATAGCTCCCCTTCTGACCTGGATGCATCTACTAATTTGTGGAAGGGTGTCGTAATGCTGTTGTATCATCTCCTGAGGCAACGTGGGCCACAAGTATCGTAAATGGTCGTTGATATCCTCGATTCTGGAACCCTGACGCAGCTGACTTCCAGGAAGGTCCCACGCATGCTCTATCGGGACCAGATCTGTGGAGTACCTCAACAGCATACAGGCAGTTTACAGACATAGGTGCCATGTGTGGACGAGCATTAACCTGTTGTAAAGTAGCACCACCTCACTGACGCATGAGTGTAACACTTGAAAACAAAAAGCTCATATGATCTACCGTTGTGCCATCAGTTTATTCAAGGCATACCGTGACACCAGGAACACCACCGCTATGCCTATCAAAAATATTAGAAAATGGGATCTCTCCCCAGGTCGCCGCCATGCTACTGCATTTCAGTACTGAACACAACTCGACGCCACTCTTGTTCAGTCCACCCTTTGCGGTCACAGCAGCCACGCAGCCGGGAGGGGGGGGGGGGGGGGGGGTGTAATGGCACGGAAATTCCCTAATCTCGCTGTTGCTAATGGTGGGGGATGAAAAAGAATGTTGCATTACTTGTTCTCTTATGGTAGGCGCGGACGTGAAGGCATGACAGCATCCTTGGTGCACAGTACGGCGATCCCACCTTGTTGCGGTCAGACATGGTGTTGGAACAGTGAGCACGAGCACGAAGGCCCTCATGTTCTCAAGCAGTCCGTCATCGGCCCACTATCATATAATCTCTGTTTTGTTACATTCCATCGGACGACCAGTAGCATGGCAGCTTTCTGAACTAGCAGATTTACGGAACTTTTGTCATAGTGTGTGATTGTGCACTGTTCCCGCACAGTCCTAATGGTCTAACAGATGCGACAGTCGGAAGGGATACGACAGACAGCAGTCTCACGCTAACCAGTATCATGCATTGGTCCTTGTATGACAAGAAAGATGTAGACGTAGGCTACAACTGCATACTCTTGTCAGTCACTCTACTTACGATTGATCGATAGCACAACGCTCGTATCAACTCCTTCGGTATATCGATTCTTGAGAAAAGCAATATCAAACTGAAACAGCTCAGCTGACGAACTTGCAAGGGCGGAGATGACATTGAACATATGAAGCAATGTACGGCGATATGTCATTTCATTTGCGCATCGAAAGTGGCAGTGTGTTTAACGACGGCGGTTGTCGACGACGTTACCCGTCTGGATTACGACAAATTACACTACTGACCATTAAAATTGATAACCAAGAAGAAATGCAGATGATAAACGGGTATTCATTGCACAAATATATTATACTAGAACTGACATGTGATAACATTTTCACGCAAGTTGGTTGCATAGATCCTGAGAAATCAGTACCCACAACAACCAACTCTGGCCGTAATAACGGCCTTGATACGCCTGGGCATTGAGTCAAACAGAACTTGGATTGCATGTACAGGTACAGCTGTCCATGCAGCTTCAACACTATTCTATAGTTAATCAAGGGAAGTGCCTGGCGTATTGTGACGAGCCAGTTGCTCGGCCCCCATTGACCAGACGTTTTCAATTGATGAGAGATCAGGAGGATGTGCTGTCCAGGGCAGCAGTCGAACATTTTCTGTATCCAGAAAGGCCCGTACAGGACCTGCAACATGCGTTCATGAATTATCCTGCTGAAATGTTGGGTTTCGCAGGGATCGAATGAAGGATAGATCCACGGGTCGTAACACATCAATGCCAACAAGAGGTGACCGAGACGTGTAACCAATGGCACCCCATACGATCACGCCGGGTGATACGCCAGTATGGTGACGACGAATACACGCTTCCAATGTGCGTTCACCGCAACGTCGGAAAACACGGATGCGAACATAGTGATGCTATCAACAGAACCTGGATTCATCCGAAAAAATGACGTTTTGCCATTCGTGCACCCAGTTTCGTCGTTGAGTACACCATCGCAGGCGCTCCTGTCTGTGATGCAGCGTCGAGGGTAACCGCAGCCATGGTCTCCGAGCTGATAGTCCATGCTGCTGCAAACATCGTCGAACCGTTCGCGCAGGTGGTTGTTGTCTTGAAAACGTCCGCATCTGTTGACTCAGGGATCGAGCCGTGGCTGCACCATCCGTTACAGCCATTCGGATAAGATGTCTGTCATCTTGACTGCTAGTGATACGAGGCCGTGGGATCGACCACGGCGTTCCGTATTACTTTTCTGAACCCACCGATTCCATACTCTGCTAACAGTCATTGGATCTCGACCAACGCGAGCAGCAATGTCGCGATACGATAAACCGCAATCGCGATAGGCTACAATCCGACCTTTATCAAAGTCGGAAACGTGATGGTGCGCATTTCTCCTCCTTACACGAGGCATCACAACGTTTCACCAGGCAACGCCGGTGAGCTGCTATTTGTGTATGAGAAATCGGTTGGAAATTTTCCTCATGTCAGCACGTTGTAGGTGTCACCACCGGCGCTAACCTTGTGTGAATGCTCTGAAAAGCTAATCAGTAGATTATCACAGCATCTTCTTCCTGTCGGTTAAATTTCGCGTCTGTAGGACGTCATCTTCGTGGTGTAGCAATTTTAATGACCAGTAGTGTATCTGAACATCAAGAACGCCGCGTGAAACTCATGTTTGACATGAACTTTTCAGTTACAAGAGAGCCGTTCCGCACCAAGAGGAACAGCGCGGCAACGCCAGGCCGGCGGGACCGCCGCCCACCTGTTAGCCACGCCGGGCACGGACGGCGCCGCAGCCCCGTGTGTACCTGCGGACACAGTCACAGCGGCTGGAGTGTGGGTCGCATACCCAGGGCGCGGCCGGCGCCGTTTCGTCAGGGGCCGTGCAACAGCGCCTCGCCAAGGACGGGACGGCGACACCGTTCGCCAATCTTCCACAGCCGCAGCGGCACGCGAATGCTGTGCCCTGCTTGTTCCCAGGCTGGATAATGGAAGAAAGGGGACTATAGTAATGCGGAGCTGCAGAAACGAGAGTAGCGATAAACTCAAAATTAATGAGTAAGAATAACATATGTAAACACACACACACACACACACACATACACACACACACACAGAGAGAGAGAGAGAGAGAGAGAGAGAGAGAGAGAGAGAGAGTGAGAGAGAGAGACAGAGAGAGAGAACCTCTACCCTCCCCTTCATATTCACCACAAGTAATTAGTTATATTACCGTGACATTGCCCAAATGAACATCGGGGGTGAGGGGATCGTCTGGAGTGCCCCAGAGAAGTGTGGTAGGTCCGCTGTTGTTTTCTATCTACATAAATGATGTTTTCGATAGGGTGGATAGCAGTGTGCGGCTGTTTGCTGATGATGCTGTGGTGTACGGGAAGGTGTCGTTGTTGAGTGACTGTAGGAGGATACCAGATGACTTGGACAGGATTTGTGATTGGTGTAAAGAATGGCAGCTAACTCTAAATATAGATAAATGTAAATTAATGCAGATGAATAGGAAAAAGAATCCTGTAATGTTTGAATACTCCATTAGAAGTGTAGCGCTTGACACAGTCACGTTGACTAAATATTTGGGCGTAACATTGCAGAACGATATGAAGTGGGACAAGCATGTAATGGCAGTTGTGGGAAGGCGGATAGTCGTCTTCGGTTCATTGGTAGAATTTTGGGAAGATGTGGTTCATCCGTAAAGGAGACCGCTTATAAAACCCTAATACGACCTATTCTTGAGTACTGCTCGAGCGTCTGGGATCCCTATCAGGTCGGATTGAGGGAGGACATAGAAACAATTCAGCGGCGGGCTGCTAGATTTGTTACTGGTAGGTTTGATCATCACACGAGTGTTACGGAAATGCTGCAGGAACTCGGGTGGGAGTCTCTAGAGGAAAGTAGGCGTTCTTTTCGTGAATCGCTACTGAGGAAATTTAGAGAACCAGCATTTGAGGCTGACTGCAGTACAATTTTACTGCCGTCAACTTATATTTCGCGGAAAGAAAACAAAGATAAGATAAGAGAGATTAGGGCTCGTGGAGAGGCATACAGACAGTCATTTTTCCCTCGTTCTGTTTGGGATTGGAACAGGGAGAGAAAATGCTAGTTGTGGTACGAGGTATCCTCCGCCACGCACCGTACAGTGGATTGCGGAGAATGTATGTAGATGTAGATGTAGTGGAATGGCCTTAGTTACAAACATACCGTCACGTCAACAGCTTGCATCCCCTGTCAACTTGAGACTATATGTGCATCCACTAAGTCCATATCTTTAAAGCATAACAAATGTATTACCCCAACTTTTACTCAGTTATAAGATGTACCAGATATAATCATAAGAAATCTCGCTCAGAAAAGGTTGTTCTCCAAACACTCCTTTCACTTTCTGTACCTGAACTCTTTTCCCCCCCCCACCTCCACCCCCCACCCCCCTCCGCTCCCCCTGCGGGTCCGGGGTAAGAATAGGCCCGAGGTATTCCTGCCTGTCGTAAGAGGCGACTAAAAGGAGTTTCAACTGTTTCGGCCTCCTAGTAGTAGGTCCCCCTTGGGGTTTGACCTCCGTTTTTCAAAATTCTACAGAAGTACGAGCCTTTAGGGGAAGGACACCTTACGTGGTGTATCACTGGTCCTCAGTGCACTAAGACCTTGGCACTCAGCATTGTAACGGCGTTGTAACCACACCCACTATTCCTCAAATTGGGCGTAAACGCCTGATGGGTTGCACAAGTTACGCCCATAGTGCGTCCCCATCTGCACCTACGTTCATGATGGACCTTCTATGGCACCCGAAATCCAGCACGGTAGCCAGCCCATTGTGGTGGGGTCGTCATGTACCCTCTAGGTTGTAGTCGCCTGACAACACAGGGATCGTACTGCCGATACCTGAGCTGCACCCTCCCCCCGTCGGCCAAGGAGTAGATGCCCGTCTCCTTGGGGCATCGGGACTCCCTGCAACGGTCATCCTGCCAGGTGGCCCTTGCTGAGGCTGGGTGGCGCCCGTGGGGAGAGCCCCTGGTCGGAGTGGGTGGTATCGGGGCGGACGTTTCGCAGATGAAATGTCAACATGTATCAGGTCGCTCTGCGGCTGAGTCTTTTAAAAAGAAAGGTACTGTCTCTGCTTCTGGTTCTCCTGCCCTTTCCCCCTTGGCCACTCCCTGGGAGGAAGGACAGGCCCGCCAGCTTGGGGCGAAGTACTTCCCCCGCTATTTAGTCTGTTCTCGGACCGATGGGGGGACGTTCGCCACCTCCAAGCCCATGTTCTTTGTCCAGCACATCGAGGACATCTTCGGGGAAATCGAGGCTCTCAGTAAAATGAGTTCAGGGTCGCTTCTTATAAAGACCGTCTCCGCCACACAGTCGGCGGCGCTCCAGGCGTGCGACCGACTAGGTGACATCCCAGTGTCTATTGTCCCGCATCTGGCACTGAATAGGACGCAGGGGGTTATTTTTCATCGGGACCTCCTGCTCCAATCTGATGAGGAGCTCAGGGCCAACCTGCAGCGCCGAGGCGTGCATTTCGTCCAGCGAGTTCAGCGCGGCCCCAAAGACCATCGCGTCGACACCGGAGCCTTTATCCTCGCCTTCGAGGGGGACGTTCTCCCGGAGAAGGTAAAGGTGATGTGCTACCGGTGCGACGTGCGACCTTACGTCCCGCCTCCTATGCGCTGTTTTCGGTGTTTGCGCTTTGGGCACATGTCATCACGGTGTGAGGCTGAGCCCCTTTGTGGCGATTGCGGACGTCCTCTTCGTGAGGAACATACATGCACCCCACCACCTCGGTGCGTCAATTGTCCTGGCATCCACTCGCCTAGACCTTTAGACTGCCCCGCGTATCAGAAGGAGAAGAAGATTCAAGAATTAAAAACTCTGGATTGTCTCTCTTATTCTGAGGCCAGGAAGAAGTATGAGCACCTCCATCCCGTGACGTTGACAACTTCGTTTGCCTCAGTCGTGTCCACTCCTTCCACAGTATCCTCATCCCTCCCCTGTCCCCCCTCCACCTCCTCACCCCATCCGGGGTCTATGCCTCCACCTCCCAAATCCCTCCCTTCCAAATCCCTCCCTTCCAAATCCTCCTCCCTCGCGGCCCCTGTCCCCTCTGCCCCGGGGGCTACCCTTCCTCCTCCTCCCCCTCCGCCGCCTGAGAAGCGATCCTCTTCTCAGGCGTCCATCGGGGAAACGTTCCGGACCCCGGCTTCCGAGGTCCGGCGTTCCAACACGGACCCCGCGCGTGAGGACCTTCTTCGGGTCCAGCCCACCATCCCCGTGGCTCATCGGACTTCCAAGAAGGCCTCCAAGAAGAAATCTTTATCCCCCTCTCCACCCCGGCGTGTTTTGTCTGACGCTCCATCCGTGAGTCGCTGCTCCCGGCCGTCCTCAGTTTCGCCGGGACGCTCTGTTGCCAGGCGCTCAGCTGGCCTCTCGTCGGCGAATGATGCTGCCCCTCCTACGCAACTCGGGAAAGCGGACGCCGCTGGCGACGACTCGATGGAACAGGATCCGCCTCCCACCGGTTGTAGCGTTGTTCCCTCGACACCTGGCCCTCCGCGGCTGTCGAGGTGACCAGCTCTTCACCCGTTTCGTTCCCCCTCTTTTCTGACTAGCGATGGCTTTGTTACATTGGAACATAAGAGGTATTCGATCTAATCGGGAGGAATTACAACTGCTCCTCCGCCTGCACTGTCCGCTCGTCCTTGGTCTCCAGGAAACCAAGTTGCGCCCAACTGACCGTATTGCTTTTACCCACCATACCTCGGAGCGGTCTGACCTCCCCCCTGTGGACGGTATTCCAGCTCATGGTGGGGTCATGTTGCTCGTTCGGGACGATGTCTATTACCGTCCCCTCCCATTGACCACCCCACTCCAAGCAATAGCTGTCTGTATTACTCTTTCTGCCTTTACTTTTTATGTTTGTGCCGTCTACACTCCATCGTCATCCGCAGTTAGTCGGGCTGACATGATGCACCTGATTGTTCAGCTTCCTCCGCCGTTTTTATTGTTTGGCGACTTCAGTGCCCATCATCCCCTTTGGGGCTCTCCTGCATCCTGTCAGAGAGGCTCCCTCTTGGCGGATGTCTTCAACCATCTCAATCTTGTCTGCCTCAATACTGGCGCCCCGAATTTCCTCTCGGACTCTACTCATACCTACTCCCACTTGGACCTCTCGATCTGTTCTACCACTCTTGCCTGTCGGTTCGAGTGGTATGTCCTTTCTGACACCTATTCGAGCGACCACTTCCCCTGTGTCGTTCATCTCCTGCACCACACCCCATCCCCACGTCCTTCGAGCTGGAACATACCGAAAGCTGACTGGGGACTTTACTCCTCCCTGGCGATCTTTCCGGACCACGATTTTCTCAGTTGTGACAGTCAGGTCGAATACCTCACGGCTGTTATCATCAATGCTGCCGAACGTTCCATTCCTCGTACTGCCTCTTCTTCACGTCGCGTTTCCGTCCCCTGGTGGAATGAGGCTTGTCGAGACGCTATCCGTGCTCGACGACGTGCTTTACGCACCTTTCACCGCCATCCTACGTGGTGAATTGTATTGGATACAAACGACTCCGAGCGCAATGCCGTAGAGTCATTAAAGACAGCAAAAAAGCTTCTTGGGCCTCTTTCACCAGCTCCTTTAACAGTTTTACTCTCTCTTCTGTCGTCTGGGATGGCCTGCGCCGGCTGTCGGGCATTAAGGCCCACTCCTCGGTACCTGGGCTGACTTCAGGTGATGAGGTCCTTGTTGATCCTGTGGATATCTCCAACGCCTTCGGCCGCTTTTTCGCGGAGGTTTCAAGCTCCGCCCATTACCACCATGCCTTCCTTCCCAGGAAAGAGGCAGAAGAGGCTCGGCGACCTTCCTTCCACTCGCTGAATCTGGAAACTTATAATGCCCCCTTTACTATGCGGAAACCGAACGTGCACTTGCACTGTCCCGGTCCTCTGCTCCGGGCCAGATGCCATTCACGTTCAGATGCTGGCACACCTTTCTCCGGCAGGCAAAAGCTTCCTTTTTTGTACCTACAATCGCGTCTGGACCGAAGGTCAAGTCCCCATGCGTTGGCGTGACGCCGTCGTTGTTCCTATACCCAAACCCGGGAAGGATAGACACCTTCCTTCTAGTTACCGCCCCATTTCTCTTACAAGCTGTGTCTGTAAAGTGATGGAGCGCATGGTTAACGCTCGGTTAGTTTGGATTCTTGAATCTCGACGGCTACTTACCAGTGCTCAATGCGGCTTTCGTCGCCGCCGCTCCGCTGTTGACCACCTTGTGACCTTGTCGACATTCATCATGACCAACGTTTTGCGAAAGCGCCAAACGGTCGCCGTGTTCTTCGATTTGGAGAAGGCTTATGATACCTGTTGGAGAGGAGGTATCCTCTGCACTATGCACGGGTGGGGTCTACGCGGTCGCCTGCCCTTTTTATTGATTCCTTTTTAACAGATCGACAGTTTAGCGTCCGTGTGGGTTCCGTAATGTCCGACGTCTTCCTCCAGGAGAACGGAGTGCCTCAGGGCTCCGTCTTGAGCGTAGCCCTTTTGGCCATAGCGATCAATCCAATTATGGATTGCATTCCACCTAATGTCTCAGGCTCTCTTTTTGACGATGACTTCGCGATCTACTGCAGTGCCCAGCGAACATGCCTCGTGGAGCGCTGCCTTCAGCGTTGTCTAGACAGCCTATACTCTGGAGTGTGGCAAATGGCTTCCGGTTCTCTGAAGAGAAGATGGTTTGTGTAATGTCACCGCCAGACACCACACTTGCTAGGTGGTAGCCTTTAAATCGGCCGCGGTCCACTAGTATACGTCGGACCCGCGTGTCGCCACTATCAGTGATAGCAGACCGAGCGCCGCCACACGGCAGGTCTAGAGAGACTTCCTAGCAATCGCCCCAGTTGTACAACCGAATTTGCTAGCGATGGTTCACTGACAATTTACGCTCTCATTTGCCGAGACGATAGTTAGCATAGCCTTCAGCTACGTCATTTGCTACGACCTAGCAAGGCGCCATTATCATTTGTTATTTATCTTGGGATGCATGTACAGTCAGACCGATGTTCACCAATTATGGATTAAAGTTAAGTATTCCAGCAGCTACGTACTTTTCTTGATAGTATAATTACTTTACCTGTTCCAGATCTCACGCCAGCCTGCGTGAGCTTAAACGCGTGCCTTTCGGCTTCCTCCAAACCCCGTGAATTGGCTCCTGCCAATTCACAACAGTTTGCATCAACTTTTGGCGATATAAAGCGTTCCTTCCGCCATCCTTACATCTCGGTCCCGTTGTTCTCCCATTCGTGGAAACAACTAAGTTTCTAGGGCTCACACTGGACAGGAAACTTTTTTGGTCTCCGCACATCTCTTATTTGGCTGCCCGTTGTACTCGTTCCCTTAATGTCCTCAGAGTTCTTAGTGGTTCATCTTGGCGAGCGGATCGCACTGTCCTGCTTCGCTTGTATTGGTCCATAGTCCGATCAAAGCTGGATTATGGGAGCCTCGTCTACTCGTCTGCTCGGCCATCCCTCTTACGCCGTCTCAACTCCATCGACCATAGGGGGTTACGTCTTGCGACCGGAGCTTTCTACACTAGTCCCGTCGAGAGTCTTTATGCTGAAGCTGCTGAATTACCATTGACCTACCGGCGCGACGTACTGCTTTGTCGGTATGCCTGCCGGCTGTTGTCAATGCCCGACCACCCCTCTTATCACTCCTTCTTCACCGATTCTCTCGACCGTCAGTATGGGTTGTATGTGTCTGCCCTGCTGCCCCCTGGAGTCCGCTTCCGTCGCCTGCTTCGACAATTGGATTTTGCCCTCCCCACCACCTTCAGAGTGGGTGAGAGCCCGACACCACCATGGCTCTTGGCTCCGGTTCATATTTATCTCGACCTCAGCTCACTCCCAAAGGAGGGTACGCCGGCTGCAGTGTATTGCTCATGGTTTGTCGAACTTCGTGCTCGACTTGCCGGTCACACCTTTATTTACACCGATGGCTCCAAAACTGACGATGGTGTCGCCTGTGCCTTTGTCGTTGGGGCCGCCACCTTTAAATACCGGCTCCTCGACCAATGTTCCAGCTTTACGGCCGAGCTTTTTGCTCTCCATCAGGCCGTTCAGTATGCCCGCCGCCACCGCCATTCATCGTATGTACTCTGCTCTGACTCACTCAGTGCTCTTCAGAGCCTTGGAGCTCCATATCCGGTCCATCCCTTGGTGCAACGGATCCAGCAGTCCCTCCATTCTTTCGCTGAGGGTGGGTCTCCTGTCAGCTTTCTGTGGGTTCCCGGCCATGTAGGAGTGCCTGGGAATAAGGCTGCTGATGCTGCAGCCAAGGCTGCAGTCCTCCTGCCTCGGCCAGCCTCCCATTGTGTCCCGTCATCTGACGTTAGTGGGGTTGTTTGTAAGAGGCTTGTGTCCTTGTGGTGGGATACTTGGTCCTCACTTCAAGGAAAGAAGCTCCGGGCACTAAAACCGTTCCCAACTGCTTGGACAACCTCCTCCCGACCATCTCGGCGAGAAGAGGTCCTTCTGACCAGGTTGCGGATTGGGCATTGCCGGTTTAGCCACCGCTACCTGCTCTCCGGTGACCCAGCCCCACAGTGCCCTTGTGGTCATGCATTAACAGTGCGCCATGTTTTATTGTCGTGTCTCCGTTTTAGTCAATCTCGTGTTATACTGTCTCTGCCATCTACTTTACAGGATATTTTAGCGGATGACGCTCGAGCAGCTGCTCGTGTTCTTCGTTTCATTACTTTGACTGGATTGTCCAAAGACATCTAACTCTTTCACTTATTTTATCTGCATCTTTGTAAGAACTTTCTGGTGTCCCTCCCCTTGAGTTTTACTAGATTCTTTGTGCTCTAACAATTGTGACTGGGCGCTAATGACCTCAGCAGCTGAGCGCCCTTAACCCCCCCCCCCCCCAAAAAAAAACCTCCTCTCTCTCTTCTTCTTTCTGTCTCCATTTCCCCTTCATATTTTCCGTGCATTAATCTAGTTATTTACTCTCTGCCTCCATCCTCCACTTGATATTTTCCATTAATTAATTTAGTTATTTGGATGTTTCGTTCGATTTTTTCCAACAGACAATAACTTTCCCAATTCTCAAAAATCAATAGGCCTGCCGGAATAAAATTAACAGTTTGCACCCATATCAGTCCGATATTACATTGAAGTTACCCAATCAGATGGTCGCGAGCGTAAATTCAAGTTTCAGCTAACGAGACAAAGCACTCGTTGGGCAACACCGCCCCTGGCAGGCCGCTTCAATGCGAGCGCGCGACGCCCCGATTGGCTAAATTCTACGGTAAATAACTCGGAAGCGGAGCAACGTATCGAATTTCTTTCTTAACATTTACGTCTCAGTACAACCTGCCCTGTAACATCCCTACAAGCATTTCACACATTTTCTGACCACCCTGTATCTCTCTTTATATTATTAGGAGTATATCTATCTGCATATCTTTTAACTCGGTTTCAGTATGCTACTTCAGCATTTAATTAGTTACAACACGTAGCAGGCTAAAATTCAACAAACACGCAACTCTAGCATATCCAAAACTTATCTCTCTTTTTCGCAACCCTTTCGTCCCTATCTCTGAACCCCAGCCAAAATTACTATTCATGTATAATATTAGCACAATTGGTAATCTAATTACTGTACTTAAGGTTGCAACATGACACCTGATTATATTAACGAGTATGAAATTTAAGCTATATAAATTTGACAAAAATGTATTTGGATACCATTTGAGATATTTATTCTAAGGCGTGTATTCATCAACTCGACCAAAGAACTTCACAATCCTTATAAACTTGTTCTGAAATAGTACTGTTTTGTCATATATTCTTTGTACTCCGAGATAAAGTTTTTGTTTTGCTAGATGTTCTTTGTTGTATTTCTTTTCAGACATCTTTGTTTCCAAAGTACCACAGTTCCTATAGTCATTTCCACAAGAAAGTGTACGTCAATAATTTTAAATGTAACGTCCACAGCGACATCTCTGGTAGTGGTCTCGAATCTGTAATCAATCCGATTATGCACAGTGTGTAGACGAACAGTGTGAGAGTTGAATGTTTTGTTTTGTCGGTTGCATTCTAAAATGAGTGCAAAATATCTGAAGCGTGGCTTATTTATATTTATATTCATATACATATATTAATCAAAAATGCCTTCTGATGTCCGTTAAGAAGCTGTTTGGTTCGAACTAGGGAAACTGGGTGCTTCAAGAAGATAATGATCCGAAACATCGTAGCAGCCGGCCGAGGTGGCCGAGCGGTTCTAGGCGCTGCTGTCTGGAACCGCGCGACCGCTACGGTCGCGGGTTCTACATCTACATCTACATTTATACTCCGCAAGCCATCCAACGGTGTGTGGCGGAGGGCACTTTGCGTGCCACGGTCATTACCTCTCTTTCCTGTTACAGTCGCGTATGGTTCGCGGGAAGAACGACTGTCTGAAAGCCTCCGTACGCGCTCGAATCTCTCAAATTTTACATTCGTGATCTCCTCTGGAGGTATAAGTAGGGGGAAGCAATATATTCGATACCTCATCCAGAAACGCACCCTCTCGAAACCTGGCGAGCAACCTACACCGCGATGCAGAGCGCCTCTCTTGCAGAGTCTGCCACTTGAGTTTGCTAAACATCTCCGTAACGCTATCACGGTTACTATCCTGCCTCGGGCATGGATGTGTGTGATGTCCTTAGGTTAGTTAGGTTTAAGTAGTTCTAAGTTCTCGGGGACTGATGACCTTAGAAGTTAAGTCCCATAGTGCTCAGAGCCATTTGAACCATCGTAGCAATTTCCGTCGGGTATGGAAACAGGACAACGGAGTGACCACGATGGATTGGCCTGCAATTTTTCCGGATGCAAATCCGACCGCTAATGTTTGGTCATATATTAAGATGAAGCTTAAAGGAAAGCCAATATATACTTTGAAGCAGTTTTCATAACAAATGAGAACGATATGGAGATCGTTACTTAGGGAACATGCAGAAAATCTCGTAAAAAGCATACCAAATAGGTGCGAAGCTATAATCGATAATGGCGGCCATTGGATTAACTATTAGGTAATTGTGCAATTAGCAATAACATGTATTTTCATGCAAACATATTTTTTTATAATAGTGTTTTTATTCCATACAGATAATGGCGTACATTTTTTGTGGAATCAACTGTAAGTACCGTATTACTGCAGAGGAAGGAGCCTGTGACCCCTGGAGCTATCCTATTTTAACTGTTGTATTTTAATATTTAGATATATGTTTGGTTTTTCGTTAGAAGACTTGCCAAAACCATATTCTGAAATAGAGTTTTTGTTTCTCCACTCGACAGTACCACAAGTTACTCCTAAGATTAACACAACACACGCCTGTCGTACTAACATACATAAATACACATGATGACGGACATTTAAACCTTCGAAACGCGCTGTGTATACAGATGAACGGTAACTGGTAACAGTAAACTTGTTGTTTCACTGGATATCAGCAACAGTCAATGTAGAGCCTACCTAAATTTAAAGAGTACGAAGAAGATGAAGAGAAATTCTACTATCTTGGAAGCAAACTGTTGCGACACAGACAAAAGAAAGACGTTGTAAAAATCAGGCTAGCACAGGGAACGAGGGCATTCGTGGCCGAGGATCAAACAAAGACCTTAATTTGATGAAGACATTTTATGAGAATGTACGTTTAGAGGACAACATTCTGTTGTGATAAATCATGGACAATGTTAAAACCGGAAAAGATGAGAATCGAAGCGTTCGACATGCTGTGACGCAGAAGCAGAAAATTAGGTGAGCTTATTCTGTAAAAATCGAAGTGAAGCCAAGCACCTCAGCAAGGAGGGCTGCTCTTTGGTTTGCTGATGCAAGATCCTCCTGCGTCACGATGGCTGAGGAGATGGTGTAAAAGGGGCAGTGTATGAAATGGTTCATCGTCTGCTCAGAACAAAGGGATCTACAAGGAATGGTGATCGTTCGCAGCAATGTCACGTGGCGTATGAGCATGATCGAGAAAAGGAGCTTGCCAAGAGGGAACTGAGATGAACGTCACGCCATGTCAATGGTAATCCATTTGAGTACCGACAGGAAGTGCTGCACTCAACGAATGCACGTCCTTTCCAACCAATTAACAAGGAGAACTGTATCCAAAAGGTCATGGCTCGCAACCTTAAGTGATGCTGCAGGTTTTCAGTGGGGCCTAACAACGCAGAAACAGGGCATTAATTGGCTGGAAATGTGTGGTGTGATCCTCTTTGCAAATGATGCAGGGTGTCTTCTGGACCAATTCCCTAACGAGGCGTTCAACCTGTAATGCGGGGAGCGTGTTCTTCAGGCCAGAAGTATGTGATTTTTGGGGTGTTTTTCGAACAATCACGAACATGAACCAGGTTTATTTCAACCTTCTCTGTGACCAAGTGCTCCACTTTTTCCAACGTGGCAAAGATTAGGCTGTGAACATTCCCGTCTTCCAAGAAAACAACAGCAGTGTCCACACATCTTCAAGCACACGTTCCTGGTTTCATAATCATCCATACGGTCGCACCTCTACTATTTGCTTTATTATAATTTCAGTACTGGATCACAATGCTTATTTGTAATCAGGCTATTAATTTTGGTCGGTAATGACCATCTACAGGCTTGAGTAGAAACGTATTGCATTATGCAAGCAACACGTTTCTACTCATCTCTGAAAACGGTCCTTACCCACCGAAATTAATAACCTCATTAGAGATAAACGTTGTGATCCAAGACTGGCATTATAATAAATCAAATATTTCCCTAGATCGCTAAAAACTATTTCGTGACTGTGTCACAACTTGTGCATTTCTACTAGTCTGCTAGTTCACCGGATCGTAATTCCATGGATAACGTCTGGTGGGGGAGTGGGGTGGTGGGTGGGTGGGGGGGAGGGGGGAAGGGAGCAGCGGGTAAGGCTTAGCAATCGGCATACCCGCCATTTGGCAGCTCTGCAGGATGTAATCGTCAGTGGGTGGCTTCAGCTGGTTACGTCACTCCTAAAGAAACATGTGGATTCCTTTCCTCCCCAAACTGAGACCACTATCGAGGCTAGAGGTGGCGTCAAACATTATCGGTGTTATGCCTACTGATGGTGACTAATTTTTATCTGCTGTGGTTCTTATAGATCTGTTATCGCCGAGGTATTTATCGACATGATCTAATGCTGTCCACTAAGGTATAAACTTCCGTCAAATTTGGAATATAGGAAAGAGATGCGGCCAGAATGGAAACGGTGGAAGAGGGGAGATAGTGAGAGTGCCTGGATAGCTCAGCATATAGAGTAGCTTAGAGAAAACGTTCCAACTTCGTGTTCTGGTCCGATCACAGATTTCGTCTCCCAGAAATTGCAAAATGACTTACTCAAGATAACAGTATAGTGCAAAAAGTGTCATTTGAACTTGAACAATAAAAAGTATGTAGTCCGTTAAATTTTGGTTTCATGATAAATGACACAAATTTAAAGGTTGATGATTCTTCTAAACCCAAGGGACCCGTGCGAAACTTTCACACTTCTATAGTTTTAAATAATGACATTGTTTGGAATAAGTGTAGTCGTTGAGATAAGGGTAGTCCTGGGAATGAAGCGGAAACTTTTTTTTTTAAATGGACCGAACGACGTGAAATAATAATCATGAATTTATGACACATACTTGTTTATAGATTTCCGTCTGTCCAAAAATGTGTTTTGCGTTCAGAAAATTTGCTCCGGCTTGTACGACGGGCAGAGATCAGGGACTGCATTAGGGCCACATAATCTATAAGTTTAGCTCGACAATCATTTTCAGTTACAATAAGGAAGTTAGACTGTAGTAGCTATGGGTAAGCCACAATTCAAGGTGACAGTGAGAAATGTATTTGTCGTTTCGAAAAGGATATTCATTTAAAAAGGTCAACTTGTACGACGGGCAGAAATAATGGGCTAGCGCTGTGTTCACGGTCATTATCTATGACAAAGCCATATACAAACTACCCAGTTAATATGTACTTTAAAACAAATAATATGGCATTTGTAATAAGATAATATGAAAAGGAAGTCTGTTATTCCTGGTAAGTTATCTCCGTAAAATACAGGTATGAAGCTGGACATCCATGATGCTCTTTTGCCTGCGATAGTTAAAAGTCTCTTTTATGTTAAAATTTTCCAAAAATAGTAATTTTTAGCGCAAAATCGGTATGCAGTGTCAGAAGACGGTCAAAAAACGCTTTCTAATGATACTTCTTTCATCTCTGTACGATTACTATCCATTGAGAAAAAGGAATGTTGACTTGCGAAATAATATATATGACATCTAGCGGTTACAACTACAAACAGCTTAGATTGGAATCATCACACTGAGAACGTGAACCAAAGATTGCGTTTTACTAACAAATACTTGGAAGATCCAATAAATCTACGGAAGTCACTGTTTAAATTACATTTATCCTTCAATTTCTATAATATTGCTGCGCGGTAGATAATCCTTACCAAATAAGAAAAACGGAGGATATCGAAATATTTCAGAGAAGGAAAACTCGTTTTGTATTATCGTGAAACCGGGGAGACAGCCTTACGGTGATTAGATGCCAGATGGAGTAGTGCTACACGGTGTAGGATCCTTAGCAGGTAGGATTGACTATAAACATCGAAAATAACGAAGGGCAATTCGTTTTGCATTATCGCGAAATACAATCATGAAAGAAGGTTGTGTACATGGAAGAACCCTGGAGATACTAAAAGGTATCAGATAGATTATATAATGGTAAGACAGAGATTTAGAAACCAGGTTTTAAATTGTAAGGCATTTCTAGGGTCAGATGTGAACTCTGACCACAATCTATTGGTTATGAACTGCAGATTAAAACTGAAGAAACTGCAAAAAGGTGGGAATTTAAGGAGATGGTACCTGGATAAACTGAAAGAACCAGAGGTTGTACAGAGTTTCAGGGAGAGCATAAGGGAACAACTGACAGGAATGGGGGAAAGAAATACAGTAGAAGAAGAATGGGTAGCTATGAGGGATGAAATAGTGAAGGCAGCAGAGGATCAAATAGGTAAAAAGACGAGGGCTAGTACAATCCCTTGGGTGACAGAAGAAATATTGAATTTAATTGATTAAAGGAGGAAATATAAAAATACAGTAAATGAAGCAGGCAAAAAGGAATACAAACGTCTCAAAAATGAGATCGACAGGAAGTGCAAAATGGCTAAGCAGGGATGGCTAGAGGACAGATGTAAGGAAGTAGAGGCTTATCTCACTAGGGATAAGATCGATACTGCCTACAGGAAAATTAAAGAGACCTTTCCAGAGAAGAGAACCACTTGTATGAATATCAAGAGCTCTGATAGAAACCGAGTTCTAAGCAAAGAAGGGAAAGCAGAAAGGTGGAAGGAGTATATAGAGGGTCTATACAAGGGCGATGTACTTGAGGACAATATTATGGAAATGGAAGAGGATGTAGACGAAGATGAAATGGGAGATATGATACTGCATGAAGAGTTTGACAGAGCACTGAAAGACATGAGTCGAAACAAGGCCCCGGGAGTAGACAACATTCCATTAGAACTACTGATGGCCTTGGGAGAGCCAGTCATGACAAAACTCTACCATCTAGTGAGCAAGATGTATGAGACAGGCGAAATACCCTCAGACTTCAAGAAGAATATAATTATTCAAATCCCAAAGAACGCAAGTGTTGACAGATGTGAAAATTACCGCACTATCAGTTTAATAAGGCACTGCTGCAAAATAGTAACACGAATTCTTTACAGACGAATGGAAAAACTGGTAGAAGCCGACCTCGGGGAAGATCAGTTTGGATTCCGTAGAAATGTTGGAACACGCGAGGCAATACTGACCGTACGACGTATCTTAGAAATTAGATTAAGGAAAGGCAAACCTACGTTTCTAGCATTTGTAGACTTAGAGAAAGCTTTTGACAATGTTGACTGGAATAGGCCTACTCTCTTTCAAATTGTGGAGGTGGCAGGGGTAAAATACAGGGAGGGAAAGGCTATTTACAATTTGTACAGAAAACAGATGGCAGTTATAAGAATCGGGGGGTATGAAAGGGAATCAGTGGTTGGGAAGGGAATGAGACAGGGTTGTAGCCTCTCCCCGATGTTATTCAATCTGTATATTGAGCAAGCAATAAAGAAAACGAAAGAAAAGTTCGGAGTAGCTATTAAAATCCATGGAGAAGAAATAAAAACTTTGAGGTTCGCCGATGACGTTATAGTTCTGTCAGAGACAGAAAAGGACTTGGAAGAGCAGTTGAACGGAATGAACAGTGTCTTGAAAGGAGGATATAAGATGAACATCAACAAAATCAAAACGAGGATAATGGCATGTAGTCGAATTAAGTCGGGTGATGCTGAGGGAATTAGATTAGGAAATGAGACACTTAAAGTAGTAAAGGAGTTTTGCTATTTGGGTAGCAAAATACCTGATGATGGTCGACGTAGAGAGGATGTAAAATGTAGACTGGTAATGGCAAGGAAAGCGTTTCTGAAGAAGAGAAATTTGTTAACATCGAGTATAGATTTAAATGTCAGTAAGTCGTTTCTGAAAGTATTTGTATGGAGTGTAGCCGTGTATGGAAGCGAAACGTGGACGATAAATAGTTTAGACAAAAAGAGAATAGAAGCTTTCGAAATGTGGTGCTACAGAAGAATGCTGTAGATTAGACGGATAGATCACATAACTAATGAGGAGGTATTGAATAGAATCGGGGAGAAGAGGGGCTTGTGGCACAACTTGACTAGAAGAAGGGATGGGTTGGTAGGACATGTTCTAATACATCGAGGGATCACCAATTTAGTATTGGAGGGCAGCGTGAAGGGTAAAAATCGTAGAGGGAAACCAGGAGATGAATACACTAAGCAAATTCAGAAGGATGTAGGTTGCAGTAGGTACTGGGAGATGAAGAAGCTTGCACATGATAGAGTAGCATGGAGATGCATCAAACCAGTCTCAGGACTGAACACCACAACAACAACAGCGGACAGTGAAACTTGTAAATTAAGGTGGCAGTCCTTAAAATAAATTGTTTCTCGTTGTGGCGATATCTTTTCACGAAAATTCTGTCACCAGCTTTCTAATCCGAAAGCGAAAATATTTTGTTGCCACCTACTTACATAAGGAGAAATTATGATGTAATGAAATGAGATAAATCGGATATTGTACGGAAAGTCTGAGGAGTTCATTTTTCTTACATACTATTCGAGAGTAATCATGTAGGTGTGGGTCTAGGAAGTTGTAAAATGGCATGTAAGCCTTGAAAAATAAAATGCTCAGTCTGGAAGTCTCTCCTAATCTGCAGATAAGCCATTTCACTGCGATCCCGTTTGTATTTGTCCAGTAACTTGTGCAGGACACTTTATGTGAAGTATGGAAGGCAGGAGAGCGATATAGGAAATTATAAGGCCTTCATGTGAGTCGTGGATGGGTGACGCGGTTGGTAAAAGCACTTCTCACAATATATGAGGGTCCGGTGTGAGTCCTGATCAGTCACAAAATTTTAAATTACCAGAAATTTTCAGAATCGTGCTACCTCCACTGAATAACGAAAGTTGGTTTCGTATAGATGATGCATTCTACGACCGCTGTAATATATGCCTGTGAACTAGTGTTATAATGAGAACAGAATGAAAGAAAGAAAGATAATGAAACCTGGCTCTGGCAAGTTCGAAAATATCCCAAGGGACCAGCGGCCTTACGTCTCCGTGCCATGGAGCGGTTAACTACTTCAATAATGTCATTTTTACTCACTACAAGAGATACTGCAGACATTGTAGAATGTTGCCTTATGATACATTGCGGTCATTTCCTGAGATCATCTGAACACGAAACGATTTGCAATTCTTTGAAACTTTCTGTAGACTTTCTTCTTAGGGACTGACGCCGTGTGCGATTATCATCCACGCTGTCAAGCAATATACTGTTTACAGTACACTTCAGATGTCCACAGTTTATAACTTAATGTACGTGGACCATGTTTCTTGCCACACAGAAATGTTAATAAGTGACACCAACACAAAAATGTTCTATCCTTTGTTTGGGATAAGTAAAGTACTAACAGCGAATGGTTGCACCACACAAAAGAGTAAACCAAAAAATGGTCAAGCTGGTTTGTTGTACCAAGTGCTCATATTAATACTAACATCAGTTTAAAAATTAATTAGATGAGCAATATTTATCTAGATCAGGAGCTGTTCTTTCACTTTCCCTCTGCTCGGTTACCCACTGCACTGTAACGCAGTTGCTTCCTCAGCAAAAATGGACGGTGCCCCTTTCTTTATTAACTGCACACCTCCTCCTACCGTTAGTTTGAGTTCACATGTAACTTTTGTTTTTTCTCTATTCTTGATTGTAAGCAGGAGTTTCAGTAAGAATTAGCAGCTGTTTTACGAGACAAGATGTAACTACAAGAAATTACACTGGAAAAACAAAGGCTATGTACTAATAAGTAGTAGTAGTAGTAGTAGTAGTAGTAGCAGTAGCAGTAGCAGTAGCTTTATTCATCCTTAGATCTTGTTTTAAAATGATATAGGACATGTCAATGTATTTACAGGTTTACACCAATTTAAAATAAGCTAATTTGTATACACATATATTTACAGACTTCTAGTCAGAGACGATCATTAGATTTACTCCTGTTATACAATACTTTTTTTACAAATAACTTATTAAATAATGCAATGCCACACTGTTCACTCATATCTCGATATCAGTCACTGTACACACTATACACATATTGTTTCATAACACTTCAATCACTACACATAGATACACACACATTTGTATTTTGATTCTGATAAGTGTTGTACTAAATGTTTGAATCTGTTTGAAGTATGTGTTACCTCTACTCTTTGCACCCTATCTGCTA